>NW_004797908.1:129902-130752 GCF_000002075.1 Aplysia californica | reverse complement strand
GGGGGGTAGAGGGAAAGGGAGTTGAGATTTCGGGAGAGGCCAAGAGATTGGGAGGGAGTGTGGGATTTGGAGGAGGAATTAAGAATATTTTACCCTTCATTGTAAAAAAAACAACGATTATGTTAGTTTAGTAAGAATGTTACAGTGCTCACGACTGCATAAGGTCGCATGAGCGCGCGAAACAGAAGTTGATTGAATTCACAACAGTTCTTAGCACGGCTTCATTTTGGTCAAGAATAAAAAAATTTGACATTTTATGGTAAAAGTCTCAATCTAAAATTGAAAATGTACATAACATTAAAGTAACGGTAGGCCTACATTACATCTTTTTGTAAAAGCCAATGTTAGGGGGTTCATTGATTTTTTTCTTGTAAACGCAACGGTCGGTTTATCAATTGCAATATCTTCCTCCAGCTATTGGGGGCAGAGGTGGCTTGGTGGGCTTGCCAGGCAAAGGCATCGTAGGTCTGAACACTGGAGGTCTGAATACTGGAGGTTACAGCACTGGAGGTCTGAACCCAGGAGGTTTCACCGGAGGTCTCACCGGAGGTCTCACCGGAGGTCTCACCGGAGGTCAAGGGGTGAGAGGTTACAGCACTGGGGGTGCCAACACTGGAGGGCTCGGGAATAACTTCGTGGACAATGTCTTCGGAGGATCTGGAGGGTCCAAATTTGGGTACGTACGAATATGTGTGTGTATAGATTTGAGGGGCGGGTGGGATAGGAGGGGGAGGATGTTTGCGTGTCAGAGAAAGAGAGAAGGAGAGATAGAGAGAGGGAGAGAGAAAAGGAGACAGAGAGAGATAGGGGGTAGAAAAGGAGGGAGGAGAGAGAGAGAGAGAGAGAGAGA
>NW_004797908.1:127919-129223 GCF_000002075.1 Aplysia californica | reverse complement strand
AGAGAGAGAGGGTGGGGGAGAGACAGACAGACAGAGAAAGACAGAGAGATGGGGAGAAAGTTAGCAACAGATAGAAAGACCACCACCAACAGCAGCAACAACAACAAAATAACAAAAATAACAATAACAACAACAACAATAAAACCACCAGGACCACCACCACCAACAACAACAACAACTACAACAACAACAACTCACTTTGTGCCTGTCCCCAGAGGAAGCGGATCGTTTGGCGGGTTTTCTGCCGACAACGTGTTCCGTGGGAACCGCCAACCCGCGCTGGGTGGTGACATCTTTGGCTCGTCTGGACGTGGAACTGGAGGTGGAGGTTTTGGCGGGAACTTCGGTGGTACCGGCGGGGCTCAGCAGAGAGGCCGTGTGCAGGTAAGTCCAAAAGATACGATAAGACAATTGGTCGCTTTTAAGCACAAGGGGGCTATTCCCGAAAACGATGTTTTGCCCCTTGTTCAGTTTCTTTAAAATACAAGGAGAGTTTTCTCTATAACCAAACAATTATACACACCAATGAAATCAAATTTCTCCTATGAGTAGGGCAATGCCCACTTTTGGTGCAGGTCACGTTTTCTGGAAACCTCCGAAATCTGGGTTAGCCCGCTTGTCCTTAAAAGCAACCAAATATACGGGGTGTCCATTGGGGGATCGGGTGCGGTCGGGTCGGGTCGGGTCGGTTTGCTAGCCAAATTGAGAGCGCAAAGTGGCTACCGTGGCACAAGCTGATCGCGCCCGACTCATCGCCCCAAAAGCAAACACATTAAATTTGTTTTCAGGCGAGGAGTCGGGCGATTATCCCGAACTGATCCGACCCGACCGATCTTATCCGCAATGGACACCCGGTAAAACACTCTACTTTTGTACTGAAGTATGGGTATGTTTTTTTGGAAAGCCGCAAAGGTTTCTGAATATTCTTGTGTCTGCTGAAGTAATAATAATTGTATAGCTCCTAGAGCACGCTTCAAAACATAGATTTACATCATATAAATACAAGGAAATCTCTTCCTGTCTCCTAAAAGAGATAAATATTGTGCCCCTGTAGTTAAGAATACGACCTGCAATCACTATCACAAGAAAATGCATCAACAACACTTATACGTGAACTTGAAAAACAACCAGTCTCCCTCCCCAGATCCTTCGGGGTTTGGAGGACGTCACTGTTAGGCTCTGCTTTTTTCATTCTGTTGTTCTTGTCTGTTTGTCTTGCTTTTCCATGCAATAAATTACCATAGTTATAATGATATAATTGTGAAGCAGCGTGGTGGAATCAGGCTCTCGCCAATTTTTGGACA
>NW_004797908.1:125448-127044 GCF_000002075.1 Aplysia californica | reverse complement strand
CCCAATCTCAGACAAACGTCCTGGACCAGCGCGCCGAGCGGTCTGACAGACGTGACGAGCAGGTGTTCAGGGATGCCAACTCACAGGACCAGGGCGCCGCGCGAAAAGACGAGCAGGAGAGGCAGGGAAACTTCAAGGAGGCGGAGCTAGACAGGCAGCGACAGCAGCAGGAGCAGAGAGCACGCGAGCAGGTAGGCGGGGCTTCTGTGGTGTGGGGTGGTTTGTGGCATGGGTGGGTGGGAATTACGTGGTGGTGGGTGAAGCGTGTGGTTTGTGTTGTGGGCGGGGCTTATGTGGTAGGTGTGGTTTGTGTTGTGGCCCGGGCTTCTGTGGTAGGTGTGGTTTGTGCTGTGGGCGGGGCTTCTGTACTGTGGCATGGTTTGTGGCGTGGGTGAGACTTACGTGGTGGATAGGCTGTGGTTTGCGTTAACGGTGTAGCTTACGTTATAGGAGTGATTTGTGCTGTGGGCGTAGCTTCTGTGGTGTGGAGCAGGTTGTGGCGTGATTTGGGGTGGGATTTGCGAGGTGGATGGGATATGGTTTGTGTTGTGGGCGGGGCTTCTCACGTAGCAGATGTGGTTTGTGCTTTAATCGGGGCTTTATGTCTTCGGTGAGGTTTACATGGTGGGTGGGCTTTTTTGTTGTAGACGGAGTTAATGTTGTGGGTTTAGGTTTTTATTGTTAGCGGTGCTCATGTAGTTGATGGGGTTTACGCTGTAGGGGTGGTTAAGTGATCGGTGTGTTGCGTGCAGGGAGCGAGTCCTTAGCAGTAAATGGAGTTTATTCACCTAGTTTGTATTTGGTAGATAAAGCATTTAAGGCTCGAGTTTGTTCATAATATTACTTGCAACTAACGCAAAGCGACCAAGTCTTTATATGAAATCTGACACAGGGAACAGGAACATACAGTTTATTTCCTCTTGGCCGCAAATCAACTGAAACTCGAGAATTATCTGAAAAATTAAATGTTCCAACTTCTTTCTATACAGAGAAGCGCAAGGCAAACCTCGTGGAATCGCTTTCTAGAGGGCGATTTTGGTATTTATTGTTTTTGGTGAGCAATGGGGATCACCAAAGTAGTGACAGTTATCATTTAATGTCCTGCTTGCAAATACATATTATTGTTGGAGGTACAAACATTTTTGGCTTCTGAAAAAAAAGCACTGGTTAAAAAATGATTGACAAGCAGGCACTGTTTAGAGCAATCAGACACTTGCTGATTACTATGAAGGAAAGTTTCAATTTCTTTTACAAGTGTTCCATTCCACCGTTTTATTGAAGACGCGTTGCCGCTTTTCTTAAGATGATTGGGCAAAGCTGGGTATTGGGACTGAAGAAGCTACGTTAATTTACTGAGGAAGAGTCTGTATACCTATAATTTACTTCCGTTCCGTTCAATCTCATTACTTTGCTAATGTTCTATATTCCTCTTTAATTCCTTTTTGTCCTTCTCGGCCTCTGTTTCTGTCTCTTCCTGTCTGTCTGTCTGTCTCTCTTTTCTCTCTCTCTCTCTCTCTCTCTCTCTCTCTCTCTCTCTCTCTCTCTCTTTCTCTCTCTTTCTCTCTCTCATTCTGTGTATATCTATCTATCTATCTA
>NW_004797908.1:118757-124416 GCF_000002075.1 Aplysia californica | reverse complement strand
TGTAGGCGGAGACGAAGAGAGAGATGAAACTTCTTAAAAAGGACATCGTTTAACTAGAAAACATATTATGTCTCTTACGTTACACAGCAGGCTGCAAACTCCTTTAACGATGTCGATGAAAGTGTAAAATACTTGCAATGAACTGACACTATCTGCCCTACCCTCTTCCCTCACGCCAACCAGGTGACAGGCCGAGACAACAACAACGTTCAGATCTACCAGGAGAAACAGCGCGACCACCGACGGTCCAACTCCGACAGTTCTGCAATCAGGAACGCCGACGACCGCTCACGCAAAGCCCAGAGTCAGAAACACCTGCAGAACGCCCTCCAGCGACAGGGCCTGAAGAACCAGTACGGGGCAGCCGACAGACATTTGGACGCCGCTGGAAAGAAGGCGGAGGACTTCAAAACTTTCTTTGACAAGAGAGACGACAGGATTTGGAACGTGGACAGAGCGAAGGATGGGGCGTACAGAGGCGCCGAAGATCTTGCCGCTAAGAATGGTTTGTATAACAAAGACGCCATCGCTAGAGCTGTAGGCGGTAAAGGGGTGCAAGACAACAAGTTTTACGGAGGTCGTGAGATCGGCGGGATTGGTGGAGGTGTGGGATTCAACCAGGCTGGTGTCGCTGACGTCGGTCCTGCGGGTGCCATTGTTTCCGGTGACCCCAAATACGACGCTAGGATTGGACTCCAGGGAGCTGCTCCCGGTACTGTTGCCGCTTTCGGCCGGCCTGGAGGTATTGCTACTAAAGGAAGGCTTGAGAAGAGCGGAGGAGACGTGGTGAACGCTTACAAGGAGAACGCGATACAGGGCGATCTATCCAACCAGCTGTCCAACAACGCTGCGGAGAGTCGCGCGGACGCCGCCAACAAGTACCTGAGGGATAAGGGTCTTGAGGACGCCGTGCAGCAAGATCAGGCTAACCAAGGAAGATGGGCCAACCAGAGAGAGGGCTTCAGGGACGGTAGACAGCAGGGTTACCAAGGCGACAACGCCGAGGCTGCTCGCGCTAGCGAAGCTTTGAACAACGCCTTCAAGGACTCTTCTTCTGCTTCCAATCTGGACTCTGTAAACAAAAATCTTGATCAGGCAAAACTTGACAGAATTAACTTGAAGAGAAACCAGGTAGAGTCGAACCAGAACATCAGGAGCAAAAAGCAGTTTTACCATGACAAGAACCAGGGAGGCTTCAACAACGAGGGTCTGAACTACAACAGGAAGAGAGGCAACAACGACTTCGGCGCCCAGGAGACAGCCCAGAAGGAAGCCAAGACCCGAGCCAGCAACCTACACTCTAACAAGAAGAACAGTCTAGAGAAGAGACGGTACGAGGACTTTGACGGTCGCCGGGTGTCCAACGGTGACGCGGTGTTCAAGAAACACAGCGCCGAGAACGGAAACGCTCGCAAGTACGCCAGAGCTAGAGATGATGCACAGAACGCAGCACAAGGCTTCAACAAGAACAAGGTCAGACAGGAATTTGACCGATTCAACCAGAAGAACAACCAGCAGAACCAGAAGTTGTGGGACAAAGCCAACAAAGACTTCTTCTCCAGAAGCCTGGGCAACAACGTGGGCCGGAGAATAGACGCCAATTTCGACTACGAGAGCGGTTTCGGAGGCGGGCCTGGCCCGAGGTTCAGCACAGGAGGGTCGTCAGCCAACGGCCTCGGTTCTCGTAGCTTTGGATCAACGCCTCTAGGCCTGAGCGGTGGAATCTACACCAACTCTAACTCTGGGATCCCGGGAAGTTTTGGCGGGGGAAGTAAAGGTCTAGGTAACCGCGGGGGTATCATCGCTCCTAAAGCATTGGCAGCTGGACAGACGCAGTTTGGTGGCCAGTATTGGTAAACGTTCTAGAAGAGTTAATTAACATTAAATCAACAAATCAACCCTCCCGCTATACTAGTTCTACACAAAAACAACAAATAGACTTTCATGGGAGTATTCCATTCGCTTTGCCAGACTCAAAGACTGTTACTCATAACAGCACAGTTCTATAATTAGAACCAGTCTAAATTTGTACAACTTGTTATTGCTTCATATGAATACGTACAACTACTACTACTACTACTGCTATTACTTTTATTATTGTTGTTATTATTTCATCAACATTCAAGACTGACTTCTTTTAAGCTTTGCTTTCTCTTTCACTGTGGTTATCCCGTCAAAAACGCAGGCCGGGTACAGTACATTGCACTGACGGCAAAACTTGGACCTCTGCTCTGAACTCTGTACATTATTGATTTGCTGTAATATCAATAAACAAAACAAAACAAAATAAGAAGTGTTGAGTTTGTGTGTGCGTTATGCGTGTTCTTCTCGTTGTGAGCTCTCAACGTCTTTTAATTAGCAAACATTCTTTTCGGGACAACATTAAAGAGATGGCTCACGGGGATCAAAACATTTCCCTACGTATAAACCCTGAGTTAAATAATATTCTATCACGTCCCTCTTATCATCCCTCCCCACCCCCACCAACACATACACATTCTCACAAATTGATTAAACATTTAAATAAACAATCTTCACAACAACAAGCAAATAAACAAATCACCCCTCCCCCAATGCAAAAACCCACCAAAACCCCACCAAACCCCCACAAAACCCAAACCCCCCTCAGCACCCAACAAATTTAAACAACAAAACGAACAAGCACCCCCAAAAAACGAAATTAAGTTAATAAAAAAAAGTTTAAAATACACATTAAGAACTCTGAAATAAATTATTCATTATTTTAAACTTTCAACAAAGACCCCACCCCAGGCAAAAATAGAAGAAAGTCAAAAAAGAAAACCTAGAACAAATTTGATATTCTAAAAACGTGTTTTAAGATCTGGACTAGTCAAAACATTCTTGCAAGACACCGTTTAAGAAGCAGTACATAAAGGTAGACAGAGAAATAGATGCGAAGACAGCATCAGAGAGTGGCAAAACTCAAAATGTCCTACCAACTGAAAACATTAGGAGTGTCCCGCGCGCTCATATGACCTATGCAGTTGCGAGCGCCGTAAAACATGCCTCTGTGGTGTAGCTGATAGGCCTACTCACCAGGAAGACATGAGCTCTATTCCCATGTGAGGCGGAGAGGAATGAGAGATTGGTTCTTTCCTCGAGTATCTCCGTCCGTCTCCTGGGACATTGTATCCCTCTCAAACCCAAGTTTGCCCTGACAGGCTGGATCAAACGAATATTCCAGCTCCTTAAATAGTCTTAATTGTGTCGAAGGTGGTATAAAACATATTATTATTTTAAAAAACCATTATCATTATTTCTTTCCCTGGAACACAACGCACAAAAGCCGTACCAGACACATTATAATAAACTTGAAAGCTGGAGACGGTGTCGATATAGGGGACTCAAAGTCATACAATTACAACAATAATTCATAATTTTGCAGACTGGACTAGCCCAGAGAAAAGTGACGAATGAAGAAATTAGGATAAACATAACTTTTTACAAGTGGAGAAATCTGGTTAGATAGAACGGTTTGGAATTCCTCTGTGGTGCTTTAACGGTTTGCCAGACTATGGTGAAAACGGGGAATAGAGAAAGGAAGCAAGCTCACCACCACCACCACCAACAACAACAACACACACACACACACACACACACACACACACACACACACACACACACACACACACACACACACACACACACACAAATACCACGTGTATAAATACGAAGAGAGAAACAGAGACAGAGGCGCAAGGAGAGAATGAGAGAGAGGGGGAGGGAGAGAGAGAAAGAGAGACAGAGAGACAGAGAGAGATAGAGAGAGGGAGGGGGGGGGAGACAGAGAAACAGAGAGACAGAGAGACAGAGAGAGAGAGAGAGAGGGAGAGACAGAGCAAAAGCGAGAGCAGGAGAAAGAGTAAAAACTTGGAAATCGAAAGTTGCCAAAAGCTGACAACTTCGCGGTCATAAGAAATACAGCATAGGAAGAGGTGACAGAGGGAGAAGAAGAAGAAGAACGGGAATAAGAAAAAACAGGAACAGCAACAACAACAACTACGACAACAATAGCATCCACAATAATAGTAATAACAACAACAATAACAAAAACAACAACAACAATAATAACAACAACACCGACAGGAAGAAGAAGAAGAAGAAGAAGAAGAAGAAGAAGAAGAAGAAGAAGAAGAAGAAGTAGTGCAAACAATTATAGGGGGCTCTCGTGGCCTAGAGGTAAAGGTGTTCGCTTCTCATTCAAAGGTCCCGGGTTCGAATCCAGGTAGCGACGGAAAAATTTTCTTCACCTCCTTTCCTGCTCTCTAGCAATGTTCTGCCGTCTGCTTTCGTCTCCTATTTCTGCCCCCACCGCCTCACCCTTTTTGCCCCCTTCTCTAGGTTCTTGACTCTTTCTGCAGCCTGTCTACGGCTACTCCTTGGCTCCTTCTTACTGATCTTCTAGTAGGAATGATCTACACCTAGCCTTCTCGGACAAAGGTGAAAAATCTCGGAGGTCCCGTGTGCAAGTTGTGCACGCTAATGATTCCTTGGTGGTCTAAAATTGATAAGAGTAGGCTTCGGCCGCCACCCGGGCAAAATTCCAAATTTCCTACCAACCGAAAATGTTTAATGTGTCCCGCGCGCTCATATGACCTTATGCAGTTGTGAGCGCCGTAAAACACGTACAGAAATAAAATCAAAACAATTATATTAACTACCTTAAAAGATAGCATTAGTTGGGGACTCTGAATCTAACGCTCCTCTCAGATAGGACCTAAACAAGTGAAAGGTTAACTCTAAAACCTTACTCAACAATCCAAGATCATGAACATTCCATTGAGGACTTGAGCCGGGGTCATTCGCCTCAAATTCCAGATTGATCTCAGTTGAGCCCAAAATGATGTTAAGATGGGCTTTAGGCAACTTTCGATAGCTTTTACTCTTTTGTATTCGTCTTCACAATAATAATGTCATTATTACCTTTACCTCTCCACTACCATCATCCCTGTCCCTTGTCTTGTTTTTTCTACATCACTTTCTTTAAAAAAGCAACACCAGTTCTGCTCCTCTGCCCATGTAAATTATATAAATTACTTTCATCTTCACACTTTTTATTTTTTATCGTTTTATTATAACAATCATCGCTATGTTCATCATGACCATAAAGAGATAGATAAATAGTGAAAAGGAGTGCAAATTTTACAGAAAAAAAAAGACTTAAGCCCCTTGCACATTAGGACAATTTCCATTGGTAGAATGGATTCGAGTATGCCATTCATGCAATGTTCGCCCTTTGGTGGGTGCTCTGGTTTATTTTGCCCCTTCTTTCCCATCAAACATTATAATATATCGTTCCTATCTCTCCACCTTTTTCGTGTTTGTTACTCTCTAGACACACATCTAATCTTTGGCGCTTATAACCTGGTTCTGTTGCAAGTGCCTTAAAAAATTCTTTCAAACACAAAACAAAGCCTGTTTGTCTCTCTTCACCACCAAGTGACGTCAGAGCTTGCAGCCTTGCTATGACTGGAAATATTTCTCATGTGATCAGGGCTCTATGTAAAGGAATGAATAGAGGTAGCAAGGCACAGGGACGGAAAAGGGCAAGAGAAATTAATAATATTATAATGATAGACTGACAACAAGAGAGAGAGAGAGAGAGAGAGAGAGAGAGAGAGAGAGAGAGAGAGAGAGA
>NW_004797908.1:114041-117808 GCF_000002075.1 Aplysia californica | reverse complement strand
AGAGAGAAAGGGAGAGAGAGAGAGAGAGAGACAGAGACAGAGAAATAGAGAGAGATTGTTGTAATTTTAGATGTTTTACGCCTTCATCAGCACTATTTAGCTCAATCAGATAACACACTGCTTCGACCCTGCCTGTATAGGACAATCAAGAGGCTCTCGTGGTCTTGAGGTGATGGTGTTTGCCTCTCATTCAATACGTCCTGGGTTCGAAACTTACTTCCTCCTTTTACCTCCTTTCATGCTCTCTAAACGTCTTCTGTCGTCTGCTGTCATCTCCATTTTCTGCCCCCACCCCCTCTCATCCATTTGCTTCCTGTTCTTGGCTCCTGGCTCTTTTTACAATATTTCTACATGTACTGCTACTCCTTGGTTCCTTCTTACTGCTTTCTTTCAGCCACACCCTTGTAGGTAAGATCTGAAACCTAGACTTCTCGGATAAGGGCGAACAAATCTTGGAGGTAGGTCCTACTATGTGTGCAAGTTGCGCAAATTAAAGATCCCTTTGTGATCCAAAATGGATAAAATGTTTGGTAGGAAAGAAGGAACAAACTACCCCAAAACACCAGCCAACAATTCGCATCTCCGTCTTTCTGCTGAGACACTTTAATTCCTTCAAATGTAGATTGGTCTATCCTGACAGGCAAGGCTGAAACAACTCGTTTCCTAAGATTTATTTCGAATGTGCCAAATAATTGTTTTTTAAACGATTTACAGTCACTATGTGATATGATGTTGTTGTTGTTGTTGTTTGTTTGTTTTTTTGTTTTTGTTTTTGTTGTTTTGTTTTGTTGTTTTTGTTGTTTTTTCTTGTTGTTGCTTGGCTTTGTTGTTTGTTTTTGGAGGGAGGGAGGGAGGGAGCTGATTGTTGTTGTACAGAAAGCACATAGTATATGTGAGGCAGCTTGGTGGAATCAGGCTCTCGTCAAAATAATCAAAGTGACGAAACTTGCATTTTTCAGCAGGTTTGTGAGTTTTAATCAATTTTTTTATTTTTTGGCTCAACACCTTCCATGCCCATTAAAGAACTCATTTCTGGGTGGATTTTTTTCAGAAAAACGTTGATTAAAGGCACAAGAATGTAAATTTTCAGTAACCATGGACTCTTTAGCTAAGAAAATAACCAATTTTTGGCGGCCATTTTCTCACTAATTTTACCCCTGAAAACAGGTGACCCCCACCTCCTTCTTTCGCAAATATCTCGACTTGTATTCAAGATAAATGGATATTTTCTCCCATCCAAATAAAGACAAGTGAACAAGCTTTAATATGATGCCAATAACTCTGCATACCCAAAAACTGACGAGAGCCTGGTTCCACCACGCTGCCTCACATATTATCGCTGTGCCAGAATTCCGGAAGGGTGGCAGTTTACAGACTGTTCTTGGCCTTCTCATCTTTGTCTGTTGTAGTCGCTTTTGTTGTTGTTGTTGTTGTTGTTGATGGTGTTGTTGTTGTTGTTGTTGTTGTTGTTGTTGTTGCCACTACTGCAGTTGCTACTGTTGCTATTCTTGTTGCTATTATTGTTGCTTCTGTTTTTGCTATTTTTTCTTCGAGTTACACCCCAATCGACACAATTTAGAATCTTTACGAGGCCGTTTCCTAAGTGAGTTGCAAAATCCAAGCAGACAGATGGAGAGACTGGATTTTTTTAAAAACCCAGACACATTGTTTACCACTCTGGAAGCCTAGTTTCGTCTTTTGCTGACGACTGTAAATTTATACAATGGATGTGACGTTAGTCTGATATATTATTATAAAGTTACTTCTGTTACACTTAGATTTTACATTGTTACTGAAAATAGCAAGGGAAAGAGACATTTTGGAGCATACTTTCTGGTGGATGCCTTGGTGACGATTTTAGCCCAAACTTGTTTTTAATTGAAAGAAAATCAAAGTTCCTGTATCACATATTCCATTTACTCATGAAAATGTATTCATTTTTAAATTTTAGTATAGAAGCCTTCGAAATGCTTCGAATTTTGTTTTGATCAGCTAGACGTACATAAATGACAATAATGGTATTATTCACCTCCAAACAATGTCTCCGTTTCCTCCCCCCCCCCCCAAATCCCCATTGCACAGGATCCAGGCCAGGCTCTCTACATCTTGGGCTATATGTGAGGCAGCGTGGTGGAATCAGGCTCTCGTCAAAATACTGAAAGTGAAGAAACTTGCATTTTTCTGCAGGTTTGTGAATTTTAATAAAATATCTGTTTTTTGGCTTAACACCTTTCATGCCGATTAAAGAACTCATTTCTGTGTGGATGATTTTTCTGAAAAAACGTTGATTAAAGGCAGAAAAAATGTAAAATTTCAGTTACCACGGACTCTTAAGCTAAGGAAATAACAAATATTTGGCAGCCATTTTCTTACTAATTTTATCTCTGAAAACAAGTGACCCCCAGCTCCTTCATTCGCAAATATCTCGACTTGTATTCAAGATAAATGGATATTTTTTTCATCCACATAAAGAGAAGTGAATAAACTTCAAGATGATACCTTTAACTCTACATGCCCAAAAATTGACGAGAGCCTGATTCCACCACGCTGCATAACATATAAGCAGGCTGACAATATTCAAGAAATGATCATACATGTATTATGCTGTTGTTTTTTGTTGGGTTTTTTTCTTGTGGGTTGGTGGGGGGGGGGGGGGGGGTGTTTCGCCCTTGTATCTTCGAAAATCTAAAAAAAGGCACATTCAGAGAAAAAAAAACACTTCTAACACGTTTCCCTTGCCTGTGTCTGTTAGCTTGTTCGTTTCTTCATTCGTTCGTTTGATTGTTTGGTTGCTTGTTTTTTCTGTTTGTTTATTTGCTTGTTAATTTGTTTGTTACTTTGTTTCTTTGCTGTGTGGTACTTGTTGAAATTAGTCTTCAGCTTTCTCACTTTAAAAAAAAGAAATGGTATGGTAATTTGGCTACTTAGCTCAATACAATGCACCGTAGGATAGTAGATTTTCAATCCCAAGTCGGAATTCAAATAAATGGGGAAAAAACTGCAGCTTTATAGACATAATCAATGATAAAATATCAGTTCCGTGTTACGGACAAGTACTATTTTCATCAGCAGTTACTCGTATAAATACTAGTAATCGTGTCCTTCAGAGTACTCGTAGCTGTAAGTTGATCCTCGAACTAAACTCGACTCCACACATATTTTCCTTCGAGTACTTTCGACTCCCGAGAACTGACTAGACGTGCAAATAATATTTGAGTCTCGCTCAAGTAATAATTATCGCACCAAGATATTCCCACCACTTTATTCTCAGGTATGGAGGATCTACTAGATCAAATTAACGATCTTTGAGTCCAGATCAAAATTGCCCAAGCGTGTATCATTAAATTTTCTGTTCCGATTGAGACAGTTTTAGCTACCTCACCAGGAAATAATGTTCAGTACTCGACGGGGATCCGGTTAGGAATCCGATCCCTTTCCTAAAACCTGTCACTCACCTCGATATGTTGATAGTCCAGAGCGTGACAATTTGCCAAAAAATATTAATAATTGCGTGACATGTTCGAAGAGACCGCGCGAATAAATGTGTCAGCGGGTATTTCAGCTGTTTCCTCCTGGTTGATATCTTTATTTCCTCATCCGCAGAACAAGCCAGGCTTTTATGACTGCGGGCTCAACTTGGGAACAGGTAAAAATGCAGAGGGGGGTACTTTGAAATCGTCGTCGAACGGACTTTGCAGGAAAATCTCTTACTGTCTGTCTGCCTGTCTGCCTGTTTGTCTTCCCCCCACCTCTCTCTCTCTCTCTCT
>NW_004797908.1:111999-113027 GCF_000002075.1 Aplysia californica | reverse complement strand
CATGCACACACAAACACACACACACACATACACACACACATACTCAAATCAAAGTCACATCATAATTAATATTGGAAGAAGACCCTAATCATTATACAACTAACGTCATATCTAGATCTAGACAGAATAATTTACAAGACTGTCTCAGATTCTGCTGGTGGTGTGAAAGTTTTCGTTGATGGATCCTGCTTACTGGCGTCTGTGGTGTAGAGGGTTTGCGCCTCCCAGTCGCACGCAGTAAATTTGAGTTTGAATCCTGTGTAGAGAGGTTTGGGGTAGCTGGCGGGTGCTGAGGTATAGTTTGTTCCTTCTTTTCTTTCCTATCAAATACGTATCTTCCTCATCTTTTTCCTTCTTCATTTTTTAGCTTGTTGCTCTCTCGTAACACCCCTAATCTACGTCAATTATATGACCTAACGTGTTGCACGTGCTGTAAAATAGGTACTAATACTAAAGGAACGTTTTTTTAATTATTTGTCTTGTTTGTTTGTTTGTTTTGTTTGGTTGGGGGTTTCGTTGTTGTTGTTTTTTATCGAATAACTCCGTTTGAATGCTGGGACATGTTAATCCTTTCAGATAGACAAACACAATAATTGCATTCTGTTTCTCCTTTACTCTGTCATTATCATTTTACATTTTTATCGAATATCTCCGTCTGAATGCTGGGACATGTGATTCCTTTCAGATTGACAAGCACAGTCACATTCTGCTTCTCCTTTATCCTGTCAGTATCGTTTTACAGCCCCTTAATAGTTTCTTCTTCTAATGCTAATGACTGTTATTCTGTCACCAAAGACAATATGAACAAACTTAAATTAAATGTAAACCTTCCTGCAGACGTCAATTACTGGAAGGTCACTTAAAGATAAACTCATTTGTATAACCCATAACTTGTCATACAAACATTTTTATTGCATTCTTGGATTTCTTGTGAATACTTTATAATATGCTAATATCCAGAGAAGAATTTTTTTTCTCAAAACAGGTTTGACAGTGAGCAGTGAGTTTATGTGTGTGTGTGTGTGTGT
>NW_004797908.1:102960-111899 GCF_000002075.1 Aplysia californica | reverse complement strand
CGTGTGCGTGCGCGCGTGTGTGTGTGTGTGTGTGTGTGTGTGTTTGTGTGTTCTGGGAATGGGGAGAGGTTGAATGAGAAGGGGGCTAGAATATTATCACTTTTTCAAGCAAAGTTCAGGTTTTACGTGATATCTAGAGAATAAACCATAGTTTAGAAATATCGACATTCTTTGCGACATTTATTCAATCACCATAATTTTAATTAATGATTTGTCCACTTATGCATTAAAACGTTTATGAGTTATCCATTCCAACATTCGACGATTGCTACTTCTTTTTCGTGTTCTTCTTCTTGTTGTTGTTGTTGTTGTTCTTGCTCTTGTTCGAACACCAGATCTGAATCATACATCAAACATCACGTTTCGCCTCTCATTTCTCTGATTGGAAGTTCTCTAAAAAAATAAAAAAATAGCACCTTAACCCAACACCGTATTTATCTTGTCGTGGTCTTTCCCTGTCATCCATCTTTTCAAGGTTTCTAGGTAAGTTATTCACTCTTGGTCTGCCCCTGGACCGTTTGTCCTCAATCTACCTCTTTATATATATAGAGACAGAGAATAAAACACCATATTTTAAAATATCAAAATCAAAATCAAAATCAAAAACAAAAACAAAAGCAAACAAACAAAGATACACAATCTATCAGAAGAGATTGTTTCGTCCCCTGAATTCCCTGAATTCTCCTTTTTAACTCTCTTGTGTGCAATCTCCAAGCTTACCGTCCTCACAACTGGCTACATCAGTAACTTATCTTGTCCCGTAAATGCTCAATGAAAATAAAATCCCTGAGACTATGGTTCTTTCCTGTGAGAATTCGACGTTCCTGTTGGTTCCCTTCCCATGACATGATTTGGAGTGAGAAAGACAAAGGGACAGAAAATGTCCCGAAGGTGTGGGAAAATTGAAACAAGGACGCAAAAGAGAATGGGCAAAATAAAAACCTGGAGTCATTCAAAAATAATAAAAACAACAAGATCGAAAATAGGACGCACGAGGGTACGGAGGTCGTGAGGTGGATTTGGTCATGGTGTGTGTGTGTGTGTGTGTGTGTGTGTGTGTGTGTGTGTGTGTGTGTGTGTGTGTGTGTGTGTGTGTGTGTGTGTGTGGAGGGGGGGGGGAGTTAGGGAAAGAAAAAGAACTCTTTTTGAATGGAGGTGGGTAGTGGTGATCGTTGGTTGGGGTAGTTTAGAGGGTGGGAGTGGACGTGGGAGGGGTGAGGGTCTTGGTTCTCGGGGCTTGATGTAAAAGACGTACGGGAGCGTGGTGGAAAGGGGGGGGGGTAGGAGGGGGGAGAAGCGGCAGGGTGCACATACAATAGGCGTGATACTTTGAGAAAAACTAGGTTTATGGCTGTCCTTCGTTTTGTTTTGTTTTTCAATAGTTTTTTTTTATTTTACTTCTTTTTTATTGTGTTAACAGAAGATGAAAAGAGTTTGATGCGGTTGTATCTGTGCGGAGCAGGGAAAAAAAGGACTTGGGGCAGGTGGCAGGGCTTTTTTTGTTGTTGTTGTTATTGTTTTTTGTTTTTTCAAGGATACACAAGCGCACCGTTAACTTACTTGGTTTCATGCTGGGCTAAGAAATGGGTTGCCCTGGTTCGAATCCCTGGGGCGATCTGAAATTGGGTTGTATTGGTGAGGTTTTATGGCTCTGGACCCATTTGGCTCAGTCCTATCGGAAATGGACGTTATGGATTCAGTGGTCCCGCCTCTCAAAAAAACGTTCAGTGTTGAAAGGGGCGTTAAATCTCTACAACGATCGATGACCAATGACAAAGAAACACAAACATTAGACTTGTAGTTGTGCTTAGCATTCTTTTTATGAATGACACATGCTTTGATTTGTCTTGTTTTGTTTAAAGTTTGTGAAGGTTTTTTTCAGAAATAACTCAACAATAGTATCTTATCAGTCACATCCTTTCATGTTTCTTTTTTCTTTCTTCTTTCCATTCCAGATTGGGGTTTATCATGCATTTGAACCTGCTCTAACATCCACTGATCCCGGACAGTCACCCTATTTACGACCACTTCCCAGTTTCTCCATGCGTTACGGCTCTGAAATTGTAATGGCATTGTTCAAAACGTCCACCTGTTTTAGAGAACCGTATTTCTCCTAGACAATACGTGGTTGTCTAAGGCAATTTCGGTGGATTTTTTTTTTCTTTTACTTTTGCCCATTCACAAAGACCTTTACCTCAATTCATTTTGTGTCTGTTTTGTTTTTGGGCCTTGTTTAGGCGAAATTTTCGACACAAAAAAAAAATCAGTTAAGAATTTGAGATGGACAGACTTCAAAGGGGAAAGAGAATGATAAAATGAAGGGAGGGAAAAGAGAAGGAAAAAAAGAAAGAGGGACAATTGAGGGCGTGGGTTGTTTTGTTTTTCGGCTTTTGTTTCAGTTTTTCGAGTGGTATTTGGGGTTGGGGCCATTGTGGAAAGGGACAGGGGTGTCATTTTTTATTGTTCGAGATAAAGTGTGTGTATGGGGCCGGAAGGGAGGGGGGTGGTGGTATCTAAGTTGAAATGATCATTTCTATCAAATGAAGGCAGGTTCAAAGGTGAGGATTATGCGGACATGTTGTACTGAAAGGAGATAACATTTCTGACCGATCTGCTTTGATCATCACCCATCGACTTCTAAATATAGCTCAGATAATCCAAGCTGTGGACATTAACCTCGCAAATCCCCTCTTTTTGTCGATGATCCAAAATCTCCCGGACAATCCCACAGTTCCTACGAGAGGCTGTCCGTTAGACTGACATTCATGTGAGACGGAGGCTAATATCGGACACTTCCTGAGAGAGTCTGACCACAACTCACGCAGCGAGAGAACCACAAATGACATCCCAGTCAAAATCACCGCAGGATGATAGGTCTAAACCCGCCTGGCCGACACCAGAACATTTGGGCCGTCACTGGCTGAAACCCGCCGCGCCAACAGATCAATTTTTATTCTCACATGTCTCCTTTCGTCTTCAGCCGACTCAAAATGGCGGCTTTTCCCGCCCACCGTCGGTGTCCAAATTGTTGCCCACCCTCAAGGAGTTCGTCCAGCCGATGACCACGTAGAGTGTGTGTGCTAAAAATAGCTACGTCTCACCCATCGTCTGTGCGGTCGGTGGGTGGCGCTGCTGCTGTTGCTGCTGCTGCTGCTGCTGCTTGCTCTCTCTCTCCCTCTTTCTCTCCCTCTATCTCTCACTCTCTTTTCCCCCTTCCCGTTTGTTCCTGGACTATATAAAGGATTAGGGTCATTTTTCCTGGAGGAAGCGGCCCTTACCTCTTAGGCTTAGCGCGGTTTGCCCAAACAGAAGCCCTTTCCGGCCCTCAGGGTAAGTCTTAATTCTCACCACAAAACACAGGGCAACCGTAAAGAGGAATAATTCTAGAACAGCCACATCTACCTACTTACTGCAGTCTCTATTCCATCTTTCTGCTTTTACTTGTGATTGTGTGTTTCAGGGTGGAAAAGGAAACAGGAATTTGGTGTAAAATTTAGACTTACGTTGTGTGAGCTACACTAGAAGGTGTCAAACGACTTGAGTGAACAAGGACACTACATGTTTTGTCTGAAATGACGATGATATACTACGATGATACCGGGGACATCCTTTGAAAGGAACCTTCTCCTATATACACGCTTTGCTACATCTATATATTTTACCATAAGTTTCTGATTCGGTGAGTGTGTTTTCATGTTTGAATTTAAGCAAGGATAGATATAATAACAGTCATTTAGTGATAGGAAAAATTTATTTCTGTGTGGATTTGACAACGTGCAAACATGGGATTTAGAAGCTTGCTCCCATGTTTTGCAATTATCTGGGGTTGTGATTGGTTAAACTCAAACTATTTGCTTATGCATCCTTTTGTTTTCTTAATTGTCTCTTAACTGATATGTCCATATTCTGATAAAACTTCTATTATTTTACTTGTCTTGTTTCTTGTTACTTATTTATTTATTTATTCTTTTACAATTTATTTATTTACCTATTTATTTATATATTTATCTTTAAACGAAAAAAAGTCTGCAGTGACTTCACTGAAAAGAAGAAACGTAAGTTAGCACCACAAGCAAATGTTTAGACATAACGTTGGGGTATTCCCTGGGCATGGAATTATGGGCGTTTGGCAAGCGCTGAAAGGGCAAAAAAGAAAACTGGATAAAAAGGGGATGGATTATTGAGCTAGTGGGCATTGTAGATGTAGAGTGAAGTAGGTAGTAAAACGTGTGCGTTGCATTTCAGAATTAGATATTTAACTTGAGGTTTAGATTCAAGTGTATATCAATTATTGTCTACCTGGTCGATTTGGTGAAGTTAGTAAGTTAATCCAGTGTTTAAGGTCATTGGCTCACATCACAACAAATGACATAAAACACTCATTTATAGATAAAGTTTCCGTAATTAAAAAGTACGCTTTGTGCACATATCTCTTCTCATGGGTCAAAATTGCATGGTTCTGTCACTGTCGATTTAGTGATATTAGTGGGTGGTTGGAATCGCTAGGGAAGTGATAGGTATCATTTAATGCCTGCTTAAAAATACACAAAGGTGGGTGTAACGAAAATTTTAACATCTTACCTGCAATGACATTGTGGTAAAAGTTAGCGCTGGCAATACATAGGTCCAAAAGCACTGGTGTAGAGTCTAGTAAATAGTAGAAATTCATGATTGCGGTGCATTGCACAACAAGACTTTCATCGTCGTGTTTAGATACTTTCTATGCAAAAGTGCCATGAAAAAAGGAAAAGAACACAATCACTTGAAAGGAGAAAGAGAGAGAGAGAGAGAGAGAGAGAGAGAGAGAGAGAGAGAGAGAGAGAGAGAGAGAGAGAGAGAGAGAGAGAGAGAGAGGAAGAGATGATTTGAGAGAATGAAAGGGGCCTGGTAGTAGTTGAATAGAAGTGCAATGTAATGTGTAGTTTTATTTTCTTATAACCAAATATTTATTTTCAGAAAGTTGTGTAGTGCGTTAAGAAAATATTATATGTCCCAATTCCCTAAAGCCTCTTGCCAGAAAAACGAAGTTACAGAAAAACCACCAGTTTGGAATGAATTGCACAATAATCATAGCAATCAGTGGAACATATAATTATGGTCTACTCGGATTGATGCCACAGATAGAGAGTAATTAATATTGCATGACGCCACTCTCTCGAATTCGTACAAATAGGTATAATACAAGCTGCTATGTTAGAATTATAAAGTTCTGTTTGACATTTTTGGCTGTTTTGAGTAACTATGACCATGAGGTCAAAACCAATAAATGTTCTATCTGCTCTATAAAAGTCGTTAGATTATTCGGATTCGTTATCACGATATTCCAAGAATTGCATTTGAAACAAGCTTGAAATTAAATGAAATCTTTGGCGTCAAATTTCTCAAAACTAGGTACTGAGCACATAGAACTTTAATATTCTGAGGTAGTGATTTATTATGATTGTTGCAACATACGCAGAGTAATTAATAATGCTTGACGCCACTTGTCTCTCTCAAATTAGTACAAATGTGTATAAAACACAAGTATGTACAAAATTTCAATTATAAACTATTACACCATTAAAAAACGTTCTATTAAACATGTGCTAAAGAAGTATTTTGGCTCAGATCTATGGAAATAGAGGGCAACTGCGGTATATCCATCGAATTTATTTAAGAAAATCTGAATTTCTACCATTCACCATTAACATAATTTAAATTTGAACAGTTTAGTCCCAAATCCTTAAAAGATCTCATAAAGAAAAGAATTATTGCGCCGAAAATTCTGTATTAGGAAGAACGTTGATATTTACATTATTTGTCTTTCGATTATTATTATTATTATTATTATTATTATTATTATTATTATAATTATAATTATTATTATTATTATTATTATTGTTATTATTATTATTATCATCGTCATTAAAACTATTTTATTATCATTATTATTATTATTATTATCATTATTATCATTGTTATTATTATTGTCATTATCATTATTGTTATTATCATTAATTATATTACTATTGAATTATCATTATTATTATCATCATCAATATCATTATTATCATTACATGTATTACCATAATTATTGCTTTATTATTATTATTGTTTTTATTATTATTATATATTATTATTATTCTTATTATTATTAATAATATTATTTTTATTATCATTATTATTCTCTTTATTTTCATAATTATTGTTATTATTGTTATTATTGTTATTATTGCTCTTACTATCATTATTATTATTTGTGGTGTTATTTTTTAAATTAATTTTGCTATTTTTACTCTCATCACTATTGTTCTAGTTATTATAACTATTGTAATCTCCAAAGACCCATTTTTTTACTTACTTATTCAAACAGTTATCTAATGATATACTACAAAAAACATATTATCTGACTATCTATTCGTTAGATTTTCTTCGTAATTTTACTGCCAAGTCAGTTAAAAATACGATGTGCAACTGCGACTGAGATTGGATTATGATTCTAAAGGCAATTCATCCAAAAATGCAAAAGTTGAGATTTCTACTATGAAGAGAATAACAACAGCCCCCCACCCCACTTCCAAAAAAGAGAAAGAAAACGGAAAACTTACATTATAATAACCCTCTCTTTGGTATTACAAAAAGTAAAAGCCCCCTTTTCACTCCTTATTGCTCGCTTTTAAGCCAAGGGTGTTATCCCGAAAAATGCTGATTTCAGAAAATCGAATATAAAGTTTTTGCCCCTTTTTCAGTTTCTTTAAAATACAAGGTGAGTTTTCTTTATAACCAGACAAATATACACAACAATAAAACCAAACTTTTCCTATAGGTCCAAAGCCCACTTTTGGTGTATTAGGTCAAGATTTCTGGAAACCCCCAAAATCTGGGTCAGCCCGCTTGTCCCGTAAAAGAGACCAATTTTAATCGTGAAAAGAAATACAATGGTATTATAATTTTAACTACGGTAAAATAATTAAGGGCGGTAACTGTGTCGTGTCCTCTCCAGATGATGTTCGTGGCTTGGATTGCGGCACTTTGCGTGGCAGTCTCGCACGGCCTGCCTTCGTCAGGAGGTGTCGGAAGTCGGGAGCTGGGAAGAATCGGCAGTAGGTACTACAAGAATAACTTCAACCAGGTACTGTGAACGATTTTTTTTGTTTTTTTTTGGGGGGGGGTGGTTGCAACGCGATAAATTTAAAATGAGTCACGACACGGTGTAATCAGGCATTCGTCAATTTGGGGGGGGGGGGGGGGGGGCATGTGGGGTCATTTGTATCATCTTAAAACTTATTCATTTATCTTGCTTTTGATTTAAAAAATGAACCTATCTATCTCAAATACCACTCGATACAATTACGATTATAGGAGTTAAGGTAGTCTGGGTAAAAATAGTGAGAAAATGGCGGCCCAAGTTTGATGACTTCCAAAGCTTGAGTGTCCTTAGATACTGTAAATTTGCTTTTTTTCTGGCCTTTGATGGTTTTTTAAAACGTTTTTAGCGTTTTTCAATCAAATCCGAATGGAAATGTGTTTTTAAAAGGACATAAGAGGTGTTGAGCAAAAAAAAATTAATAAAATTTGATAAAAATTGCCAAACGGGAAGAAAAATGCAGTTTTCTTCGATTTTTGACGAGAGCTTGATTTCACCATGGTGCTTGTCATTATTATTAATATGTTTTACGCCTTTATCAATACAATTAGTGTAATTTAGGGGCGGGCTGCTTGAACCCTCTCTGTCAGGGCTAGTCCGAGTTGAAAGGGACCCAATGCCCAGCAGACAAATGGGGAGACTCAATTTTTTAAAAGCCCAACAGCAACAGCCCCCCTCCCCTTCCCTTTTTTGCGATAAACAAAATAAATTTGGAATTAGAATTAACAGAATATAATAATAAAACATTTCCAAACGAACACGAACTCACTCGCAGAATACGTTGCATCACGGGCATCGGTAACCATCTTGTAATGTGTATAGATGTAATGATTATTATCTCCTGTATAAGACTCTGAACGTGAATCCGCCAATTCAGGCCAAATACTTTTTGGAGGGTGTCAAAGTGAATAATATGTTATTCACAACTATAATTACAATTGGTGATTACGATATTGGGTAAAATGAGCATTTACATGATATTTTAAGCAATTCTAATAGATAACAATAACGAAATTACGTATTATTTTCAACTTTTCTAAAATCAATGCTCATGCACATGCACGGTTATAGCCGGTCCTTAACCATAATGCAAGCTACTTCTTCTTATAATACCGAAATGCCAATACTTACGGGTTAACGGTTGATATCTTCAAGCTCGCAAATGTTGGTTAGTAGTCTAAGAGACAAGGTTTTAGGTTGATGGGCAGTGAGTTATACCTGGACGCCTGGAGGTGTCATCTCTGGCTCAGAAGTTGATGTGCGATGACCCATCGTTGCTTACAGTCGGTGATCACCGTCAGGCACTCTGTGGTACTTAGACCAGTCTATGCCTTGATGTTATCTATCCATAGTGTTTGTTGCCCACCCTTTGCTTTTTTTTGGAGGGGGGGGTGGAGAGGAAGTGAGGCATGTCTTTCTTTAGTTGATACACAATGACTTTAGCTAAAAAAAAAACACAAAAAAAAACAAAACGCTTCGCAGTGGTGACCATCAAAAGACTGTTCGTGGAACTATATTAATTTGTGAGATAAGTACAGGCTATGAATGAGACGTTGATGAAGAATAAAATAACCCGACAAAAAACAACAACAACAAAAAACAACAAACGAACACCCCCCCACCCCCAAAGAAACAAACAGCTGTGTATCATTTATATGTAAGCACGGTACTTGTCATTGCAATCCCAAGTTTTGTACATATATCAATAACAATAATGTTGCATGTAATTATTTCTCTAACAATACAGTACATAAGGCAGGCCTTTAGATAATACAACTCCTGTCTCGGGCCTTCTTGTAACGTTTGATCATCT
>NW_004797908.1:94330-102860 GCF_000002075.1 Aplysia californica | reverse complement strand
TGAGAACGAGAACATGCCGCAAAATACCCCTCCTATCTAATTCTCACCCCATTTGACCAAAGCCCCACATATGCAAATTTTTTTTCTTCACTAATGACGACGAGGACGGGCGGCGGGATGGGTATAAGTTATCCTGCCCACTATATACCTACAACCAAAGATGGGCGGCCGGAGGGAGCTAATAGTGGGGGGGGGACGTGTGGGGCGTCGGACGCACTACCCCCGCCCTGTGGGTGTGATAGTAAATCAAAAGTGGAATTTGCTGATTCAGTTGGTTGGTCTAGCACCCGCTCCTAAGCCTTATTTCACCCTTTGCCCGGCCCCCACCCCTCTCCTCCCTTTTCTCCCCCCCCCCCACCTATTTTTTTAAATTTGTAATTTCAGGGACGGAAAGGCTCTGAACTACTGAACCGCGACCAACAGCAGCATCAGGGAAACCTGGCCCGCAACGCCATCTGGACCGGGCGGGCAGGGTCAAAGGATGACGCCTTCAGGTTACACGACACTAATCAATCCACTTATCAGTCTAACTGCAATATTTCCTATTAAGCTGCAGAATTTACTGCCTCTTGCCCAAAGCAGATTCACCTACGAACTCCCACACGCCACAAGTTTTCTTTTTCTTTTTTGAATTCAGTTGTATTTTAATTGCAAGTTGATACGCCCAATCGACACAATTTAGACAGTTTTCGAGATAGAATGCTAAACCACGCTTTGCAGAACCACCACCCTCGGCTGAGTTGAATACAGTATCCCAGGTCACGGACTGTGATACATAATTAACAAACACAAACTAACAAAGAAGCAAACAAAAAACAAAGAAAAATCTTTCCCAAAAGGGAATTGAACTTGAAGCAACCAT
The DNA here is from genome assembly GCF_000002075.1 of Aplysia californica. Classification (NCBI taxonomy): domain Eukaryota; kingdom Metazoa; phylum Mollusca; class Gastropoda; order Aplysiida; family Aplysiidae; genus Aplysia; species Aplysia californica. The sequence goes on along the minus strand of NW_004797908.1, from coordinate 101,998 downwards.
TTTGGAACAATACGACTGAATCAACCTGTGACCTTGAAAATCAAACGAGTTTGATAGTTAAAATCTCAATCGAATTTTGTTGAATTCGGCCGTACTGTTCCCAATAGTTGTAGCTTTTGCTCCAGTCCTGCCATTCAATAAAAATTGGCTGGCTCCGACTAAATCCAATGAATCCGACGGGAAATGTGCACTGGATATAACCGTTACGCTGGCATCAAAATACTTTTTTTCTTCAGTAAAGCATGATCAGCTAGTTCGGGACATTTGAGTATAGAATTAGACCTTCCCCCCCCCCTCCAAAAAACCATATATATAAAAATAAATAGATAACTAAATAAATATTTTAAAAAATGAAAATAAAAAATAAAAATAAATAAATAAATAAATAAATAAATAAATAAATAAATAGATAATTAATACATTTAAAAAAAATTAATTTAAAAATAATAATAATCACCTATTACAACAATGTGCATTGTGTATGCTGACATTGAGATTTAGTTTGTTTGTGATTTTTATAATTTTATTTGTTTCGCTCCGTGGTCTGCTTTTGTTGTTTTTAGGCGTCGGAGAAAACCCAGCACTCATCAGCAAAACAAAACCACAAAAAAAAAGAAACACCATGAAAAAAATCATAAAATAAATAAAAATATTTTTAAGTACGTTCATGTATTGTTAAATTTTCTTCTTATTTTTCCCCTCCTTTCTCTGTGATCTGTGTGTGTGCACAGACGCAATGATCAACAGTTCCGCGACCAGGCAGCCGCGCGCCGCCAGAACTACGCCAACAACAACAAAAACTTTGGCAACATCGTGCAGCAGATTCGTGACGAGGGTCTCAGGAACGCCTACAAGGTCAGCGGGTCATGGGGTTACGAGGCTTTTCTTTGTTTTGTCTGTTTGTCCGTCTGTTTGTTTGTCTGTCTGTCTGTCTGTCTCGTTCTTTCTCTATTACTCTCTCTCAGCTCTCTATCTCTCAAATCTCTCTCTCTCTCTCTCTCTCTCTCTCTCTCTCTCTATATATATATATATATATATATATATATATATATATATATATATATATATATATATATATATATATATATATATATCTGTCCATCTCTATCTCTAACTCTTTGTGTCTATGTCTGTCTATGTCTCTACCTCCCTCTGTCTGTCTCTCCATTCCTCTTTCTCCCTCACCCTCTCTCTCCCCGCCTCTCTCTCTCTCTCTCTCTCTCTCTCTCTCTCTCTCTCTCTCTCTCTCTTTCTTTCTTTCTCTGTCGCTCTCTCTTTCGTTCTCTCTGTCTCCGTCCTTCTTATTAAACACAAAATAATTGAAAATGATGACTCAACAAATAAAAATCAGAACCAGGAACGCATGGAGGTCGTTGACCGGCGAGTGTCACAAGTACATAATATTATGTCCTACTTCGTTTTTCCCCGTTTGCTGTTTCTGATTGCCGATGTTTTTTCCCTTAAGATGCTATTGTTGATGTGTGCTTGTATGTACTCAAAAAAACGAAAACAACCACTAAACAGATAAGCAAATGAAGATACAAAACAAAAACATATCTTACACAACCCTGACGTCAAGCAATATAATATTTTGTTCGAGGTCAGTCAACAATAGTTTATGACCTTGACTCTCCCTCCCCGCCCTCTTTCCCCTTTCTCTCCTCCTCTCTCCCCTCTCTCTTTCTCTCTCTCTCTCTTTCTCTCTCTCTCTCTCTCTCTCTCTCTCTCTCTCTCTCTCTCTCTCTCTCTGCCACCCCATCCCTGAAAAAAAAGAAAACGTAACAAGTAATAAGAAATTGAAAATAAGATACACAAAAATATGATAAGAACGACCCGGTTCCATTTCGAACCACAGCCTAGCATGATACCAATTAAAACAATGGTGTGCAGAAGTGTAACACATGACCTCAAAAATATTTAGAATTAAATAGTTAGTCCACAATAGTTGTATGCCACCATTGGCAATGGAAGTGTTTTGTTTTATTTTATTTCAGATAAACGATGCGGCAAAGTACAGCCGGAACGACCAGGAGCAGGCAAACGGTTTCAACGCCGCCAATGCCAGGAAGAACGCCTTCGACAGGGGGAACAACCTGGAGGACAACATCAACTACCGCTTCAACAAACGCTTCAACAAGCAGAGCAGCGAGAACGGAGGCTTCGAGGACGAGAACGGACGCCGATTCAGCAAGCTGGACCTCATCGATGAGAGAGAGAAGGACGAAGCTTTGAGGAGGAAAGACAACGCCGTCTCCAGAAGACAGAACGACCAGCAGCAGGCCATCAAGGAGGCTGACTGGAGGGCCAACGCTAACCAAGCCAAGGCGAAGGCTGGTCAGTACGGGTTCGGTGACCGGAGACTGGAGGCCGCGGGTGAAAGGTCAGACGACAGAGCTATCGACTACAACAGGAAAGACAACCAGTTCAGGGAGAACGAAGAAGGTATTGATTCTGCCATCCGACTGGCTAAAGATCTGGCCGAGCAGGCTGCTGGGTACAGGAACGAGGCTGGAGCCAATGCTGACTCTGCTAGAAATGTCAAGGACGCTAAGTTCTACGGCGGTGAGCAGACCGGTCCAGGTGGCGTGCGGGTGGGTCCTGATGGTGCTTATGGTGTCGGAAGCGGTGGGCCTAAGAGCAGGAATGAGGGCAGCGGTGGTCGCATCAAGTCTGGTTTTGCTGAGAACGCTGACCAGCGGGAGAGAGGTGAGGAGCTGGCTAGGGCTACCGCGCTGAGCGCCGCTGACGCCAGGAACGAGTACCAGAGACTCAAGGATCGCGTGGTCTACGACGAGGTCAAGGGCTTGAAGGACCGCGCATCGGGCGCCTTCAGACAGGGTCTCTCCGACACCGCCAACCAAGGCTTCAGCAGGAACGCTGCGGAGGCCGCCAAACACGCTGCGGAGAGCGACAAGAGTTTCGCCGGCGCTGCTTCCGCCTCGGAGTTCGCGGCCAAGCAGAAGGCTGTGAACGAGGCTCTCAGAGACCGGGACTACTTCTTGAAGAAGCGCAATGACGAGAACGAGACCTTCACCAGAAGGAAACAGTTCTTCCACAACAAGAAAGAGGGCGGGGCCAACGACGAGGAGCTCAAATACAACCGCAACAAGAAAGCGCGCGAGTTCGGAGCCGCCGAGGAAGCCGATCTGGCCAAAAAGAACCAGTTCGCCAAGTCCAACCACGACGCCAAGGTCGCTGCCAACGAGAGGAACTTTGAGGATTCCGTCAGCAGACGCGCACAGCTGCAAAACGAGCAGGAGGACAAGGTTAAGGAGGCCAACGGTTTCGGAAACCGAGTGGAGCAAGAGGCAGCCCGGGCTGGATCAAACGGCAACGCTTACGAACGTCGTAACAACCACCAGACAGCCGACGACAGCCGTTCAGAGGAGTTCCAGAGGAAACAGGCATTGTGGGACGGCGCCCAGGCCAGGCTCATCAACGACAAAGACGCCGGTCAACACGCACGGAACACACAGGCGGAAGTGGCCACTCACACGACCGGCGGAAGTGGACCGTTCGGGAACATCAACTCTCGTGAGATTGTCGGGCAGGACGTGTTCGCTCCGGGCGGTATCACCAAACAGAAAACGGCCAAGAGAATCCCAGACATCAACGTGGACATCGGGCCGATCACACAGCCCATCAAGATCGAGCCACCCAAGAGACGTATCCAGATCCCCAACCTCCCCGCCGTGCAGCCCGTCAAAGCCTACCAGCCGCCCAAGTACAACAAGAAGGAGGTGGACTACAGCACCAAGATCGGACAACCTTCCCGCTCTAGGAGCAGAGACCAAGGCCTGCTGTACAACGTGGGCTTCCAGCGGATCGGCTCCGGATTGTTCAACCGACCTGGCGCGTTTTCCAGAATCAGCACCAACATCCTGCCTGGTCAGGGTGGCAGGAGAGCGGCTACCAGCGCCTTCAAGAAACCTGGTCTCACCTTCGGCAGTCGCGGCAGATCTCACCTCGGCAGTCTAAATCACGGCGTCTTCCGCCGGTTTTAGATCTTCTTAACATCCTAACTACTATTTTGAAATTACTGACTTCATTGCAAATAAAAATTCAGTTTATCTTTACTGTTCCCCCACAAAGAAGGTCCTTCTGGAAAGACGTTATTTTTCGAAACACAAGTAAGATTGCTTGTTTCGACCATACAAAACGTGAAAAAATCTTCCTTTATATTTTCGCTGACAAGTCTTTCTGTTTTACTCCAGCTTCTTTGTGCTACTTACCCCCTACTTTTCGAATTCATGAAATATAATATGCATTCAATTTGAACTCATAACATAGCAGATACTATCCCTATTGGCCACGCAATTCTTCCATGAAGTATGTACATGACCAATAGAGATTGCTAAACTAACAATGTTTACACCTGCTTGTTTCACTTACTGTATCAATATCTTTGAAACCTGATATAAAATTAACCTGCATCTATCCCCGTAAAAACGGATCAAATATTATTTGTAATGTTTTATGATGACATACTCCGAGTAAAGGCCGTTCCAGTGAGTATCCTGCAGTTTTTTGGCTGTTGCCTGACACGTTGAGAGTTTGGTCTCTGCGAATACATTCTGTACAGATGGAGAGGCCGAGAGAGGCGAGCTGTACCTTTTATTGTCACTTGTGTCTATTAATAGCATTTGTAAGGGACGATAAGATTTCTTTTGTCTGTCATCATTGTGGTTCGCATGTTGTATAATAAACACTTCGTTATACTCCCGATCAGACGTCTTTTGTCAAGTGTCTGTCTATCTATCTGTCTATCTATTTGTCCATCTATCTATCTAGCTATCTCTATCTAACTATCTAGCTATCTGTCTAGCCGCTCGTAGCTATCCATCTATCTGCCAGAACTCTACCTCCTATCTGCTTCAAAAAGGGTCCACATCAACCTGATTAATGTGGCTCGAGCTCAAGAATGTTGTGTTGGGGATTCGAACCAGAGTCGTCCGCTCTGCTGCTGGGCATGAGTGTTTATATCAAACGTGTATACTTGAGAAGGTGTCTATGGAGAAAGAGACAACAGTGCTATTGCCACAGCTGATAGGGCGTAAATTCAAGGGAAATACAAGCCACAGAATAAGTTTAATATGAATCATTATCTGCTTGGAATCTGAATATCGCTGGGAAGCTCTGCTTATCGCCAGATCAGAGTAAAAAAGTTCTAACTCGGAATTCCTTAGGAAAAGGGGGGAGGGGGGGGGGCTCCAACCGTACTCCCTCAACATTATATGTAAATGTTACCCAGCTCCCTTCATTAATTTTTTTTAGACAAAACCCATGATCATTTTGGGTTTAAAAAAAAAGAAAATAAAGTGTTTTAAAAACTTTGAATTCAAATCTCGAAGAAAGTGAATGAAACCGAGATAGAGCCTTGCTGTTCTGGCTTGGCGTTATTTTTATCTTAAGTCCGTTTGTTGCTTTGTTTTGTTTTGTGGTTTTTTTATTTGCTTGTTTTTGTTTTGTTTTTGTTTTTGTTTTGTTTTATTATGGCTTTGGGGGTGTTTTTTGTTGTTGTTTTTATTTGTTTGTTATTTGTTTCTTTGTTTGTTTATTTTAGGAGTTTTTTGTTTGTGGTGTTTTTGTTTGCTGTATTGTGCTGTTTACTTTTTTACGTTTCATGATGTTTTTCTACCGTCGAAGATCTTGGAAGAAGAAAAAGTTCCTGTCCCCTTTTGCAAAGTGTTTCCGTATACACTTGTCTTACTTCTTCAAGACGGATTTTATCTTCTAACACATCCCACGGTATGAATCTACCGTTTCTTCTTCTTCTTCTTCTTCTTCTTCTTCTTCTTCTTCTTCTTCTTCTTCTTGTATCAACGTATTAAAAGATAAGACTACCGGCGTCTGTGGTGTAGCAGTTACGCGCTTCGCTGTCGCACGCAGAAAACCCAAGTTCGATTCCCAACCTGGGAAGAAATCTATATCGAGTAGTTCGGTCTTTCTGATGGGATGTATTCCTCACAGCCCGAATGGGCTTGACAGGCAGAGTCCGAAGCCGGCCGCCTAAATTATCTAAATTGTGTTGATGGAAACGTAAAAAATCTTCTTTTAATTTTGAAATGAATATTTAGAAAGATAAATCTGCATTGCACAGTGCTTAGAGCCTTTAATGAATTAGGTGCTGTATAAAAGGTTGAAGCATATTATGATAATTATTATTATTATGATAATTTTTAATATTATCCTTAGGCATCGGCAATATTGGCTTTTCTTCCAATGAGAGCAATAAGTACACGATTGTAAAAGAAAGAAGGGGTTCTGTCAACAATAATGAGTTGATGATAGTAAAATGGATAAATGAATTTATCAGCAACATGAGGATGTTGAGGATAGTAATCTGGATAAATAGATTTTCCAGCAAGAAAAACAATGACATGCATCTTTGATTAGAACAGCTATGCCCTTGTTAGTACTGGAACAAAGAGAAGAAACCCCTCTTTTTCTTGTAGATGTTTTAAGACGCTCGCAACTACATAAGGTCATATAAACGTGCGGGGAAACCCTTCCACACAGAACATAACAATATCATCGTGCCAAATTTGTTTGTTAAGTTTTTGGAACACAGAAAAATTGTCGGCTCGATAACTGCCAGCCAGTAATGGAGAAATGTAAGACAAGTAGAAATAAGAGGGGGGAGAGAAAAGAAGTATGGCCTACATGAGGTGACGTCCAAACTTCAGGGTCAAAATTTAGTTCAACAAAAGACCTGCCAATTGTTTTGTTGGGTTTTTTTAAATTGTGTTTTGTTTTGTTTGGGTTTTTTTACCTGTAGGGACAATTACTCAAGCGAGTGTGGCAAGCGCCTAGCAGTCTCACACAAACACGTTAAAAAACTTCTGGGTAAAGATAAAGATGCATTGTTGACCTTCACAATTGCGTTTTCATTTTCTTTCAAGTATCTCTACACACAACATATTCGGGATAAGAAAGTGTAATATTCCATTACTTAACTTGTATGAATCAACATTACAAGAGCGTCTTCTACAAGTGCCTGATCTAAAAGAAGAATGGGTTGAGGAGGGCAACTTTTTTCTAACCGCCCAAGAAATGTAGGTCACATTTTAAAACCATCAAAAAATATCCAAAATACCCCCCTGGGAAACACATAAACAAGAACACTAACAGAGTTGAAAACATTGGCACGCACTCGACAATGTCATATGGATGACTGATTTCAGAATCCCAAAGGCTGTACGTTTGTTTCTGAACTTTCCTCAGGGATGCGTTACAGTAATGCACCAAAAGAGCACCACAATGGCACTCTGAAAATGTCTCTGAAGGACTTGAACATAAATTCTTCGAATATGGGAGAACCTTTCTCCTGACAGACCCGGTTGAGGAGTAGCAGTCACAGCTGGCAGCAAATAATGAGGTTTTTACGAATAAGAAATACTGAAAACCAAGAGAGAATCCGCAAGCTGCACACACTCACAGGTGGAAGTGGAGCCTTTAAATGTCCGAAAATGTGGTAAACTTTTGTTAGCCAAAACTGTTCTCTTCTCGACAGGAGAAGCCACAACTCACCACTACCTTTAATTCTTCAAAATTTTCACATTTTACTGGAGAAATATTCTCCTCTGCTGCTGTATTGGTCATCGACAGACATTGACTACGAGCTATTATTATTTGGTTGACTTTTCATTTTACCCCCCCCCCCCCCCC
>NW_004797908.1:92918-94230 GCF_000002075.1 Aplysia californica | reverse complement strand
TTTCCCCCCCCCCCCCCCCAATCCCTTTTTCCACCCTCAAATCTTCCTGCATTCCTTCTCCTTTCGCGAAATAGTTGACTACATAAATGAGTGTTGTCTTGCCAACTGTTATTTTCATGAAGGTGCATGTAGGCGTTTTACGCCACCAATGACATAGTTTATACCATTTAGGAGGCCGGCTATTACCTCAACAGCCTGGAGCAATTTATTCTGACAGGGATACACTAGCAGAACGACCGAGATATAATTTAATGGAAATCGAACTCAGGTTTTCTGTTAACGGCGGCGAAGCGCTTAACCGCTAAACTCCAGAGGTAGGTTGACCAACTTGTTTATAATAGTAATATCAAAAAGGAAACAAAAACGGTGGTCTTTGTTATGACAATATTTGCAATGGTGATGGAGAAACTTTTAACATAACTCAAAACAACCAGCAACTGAGGGGAGAGAATTAAAGTAGAAGACCACGCAACAATTAGATTAGAAATGTGACCTTTGGAATAAACTCACTGGTGATGAAGGTAGCCACTTCTAAATCAAGAAAGAATGCACAGACCGTTTTAACAGTTTTTATTATAGTAGATGTAAGTCTAAAAGAAATGTGTTTACATTTATCGCAGTTCGCTGTCGCGGGCGTGAAAGTGGATAGAGTGATTCTTCTTCATCGTTCTCTTTTTCAACATGGCTGTGCTCTTCAATTAATCTAGAATTCTTTTCAGGATATATTGTTATAGATACTGTGTTATGACAGACCCTTGCAAAATGATGAAACAGTCGGTATGATAACAATAACAATGTTTGTAATGTGAATTTATATAACACCTAATTCCTATGAGATTTTTGTCGTCGTCATCACCATCATCATGTGCCAGATCTGAAACTGGCACCAGCGATTGTGGTTTACCATTCTTTTTTTTTTCTTCTTTTTAAAAAAATTCTTATTTTGCTCAAATGATCTAAAAATATTTAAAAAGCCGTAAAAGCTTGATCTTTCCCTTTTACACATCTGTTTAGTCTTTCAAAGTATATTGCTCTGGATCTACCTCTGCATCGTTTGCCTTCAACTTTACCAGTGAGAGCTAGATGTTCAAGGCCCTTGTGTATTCAAGTGTCCCTGAAAAGGCAAATTGTCTCTTCTTATAACTTAAAAAGATAATCTAATGGTCCACTTGGGTTTCATCAAGCACTACTTCACGTGATTTCTTTTCCATTTAGAAATTCTCAACAGTCTCTAAGCCGTGTACGATGCAGAGTAATCATTCACGCACACACACACACAGATATAATATATGTATATATATACAAATATATA
>NW_004797908.1:86796-89131 GCF_000002075.1 Aplysia californica | reverse complement strand
GTCAGTGAGTCTTTGGTCTTGGTATAAAGGAATCATGGTGGAGTAATGAAATTTCGCCAGCCTTTAGACAATAATTTCTTTGAAACACACCATGCAAATTTTTAGGAAAATCCAACAGTAATAAGGCACTAGTCAGTTTGTTCAATGTGTTACTCTGCATGGTGACTATGTAGAAAAATAAAATTATGTGTGCCAAGTTACAACGCTCTATTTTTATTCCTTCTTATTTAGAACAAAGACTTCTTGAACCCCACTCGTATTAATTTATATTCATAATAGATAAATGTACATTAACATAAATATGTATATATTACTATATTGTTATACACATAGATATGTGTATATTATAATTTTCACGTATGTGAATATGTGTAACTGTGTATGTGTGTCTATGTGTGTGTGTGTTTGTGTGTGTGTGTGTTTGTGTGTGTGTGTGTGTGTGTGTGTGTGTGTGTGTGTGTGTGTGTGTGTGTATTAATGTATATTCCATGAGAAGAAAGGAAGTAGTAAGAAAGGTTTTTGAAAAATGAGTATTCCAATGTAAAGCGCATTGAGCTACTTTTTTGGAAATGCGCTATATAAATGTTATATGTTTTTATCATTATTATTATTTTTAGGCATTTATTATGTAAAATGTATGATAATTCTCTTGTGCAGGCTTTTACACTTCCCGAGTATCTGACGAAACGGTTTGGAGGTGCCCGTCTCAGAATTCTTTTCTCACTTCTCTCATTAGCGATCTACGTCATACTCAAAATTTCGGTAAGTGTGGAAACATGTCAATTCGCTTAGCAGTCTTGTACGGTAGCTGAAAATTAAAGCGATTATATTTCAGACATTGTGTAATATACATGATATGTGAGGCATCGTGGTCAGTTCAGGCGCTCCTCAAAATAATAATAACGAAAAACATGAATTTTCTGTTAATTTGGCAATTTTAATCAAATTCTTTTGAGGGGGTTTTTCAACACTTTTATGCCAATACCAAAACACGTTTACATGTGAATGTGACTGATATACGTTGATGAAAGGCACAAAATATGCAATTTTTCAGTTTTGAGGTACTCACAAGCTGTTGAAGTTACCGACATTTTTTCGCTTATTTTATCACTGAAACCAGGTGACCCACACCTTCTTCAATCTCATATGTCTCGACTTCTATTCAAGATACATGAGTATTTTATTCATTGAAAGCAAGGAAATTAAATGAGCTTATACATGATACCAATAAATCCACATGCCCAAAAATTGACGAGCTCCTGATTCCACCACGTCGTGATACGACATATTATTTGTATGGGGGTTTTACGTCCGCGTTTACACTTTTTAAAATTGAGGAATCCACTGAGAAAACGGGCATAGTCACAAACTGAGAATCATGACGGTAACAATTTCGAACACTTGTTGACTCATAACTGTATTTCTGTTCAACAGTTGGTTGATTATTGTTGTTAGATTTCCCATCCAACAAACATATAAAATAAACCACCAATCAAATAAATATGAAGTTATGAGTCCACAAGTTTTTAAAATTGACACCCTCACAATTTCCAGTTTGTGACCTTGCCGGTTTTTTCAGTGGACTCCTCTGTTATTTAGGAGGCAGGCTGACTCGACCCTACCTGTCAGTGACACCTCTTGCCGTGGGGGATATGACAACCCCGCAGACAGAAAGAGAAACTTGATACACCCCAAAAGTCTCGATTCACCTGAAAAGTTTGGATTTTGAGTTATAGGCATGTTTAGCTTCTTCATCCTTTGCTACAACTTTTTCATAGCATTAGAACCCGAATTTTTGTTGTTTTTGTCTCAACACCTTTTACGTCCATATAAAATCACATTTCAATGTAAATTTTTACTGAAAAACGTTAATTAATTAATTAATAGAAATCGAGATATTTGTGATTGAAGGATGTTAGGGGCGCCTGGTTGCAGTGGTAAAATTAGCTAGAAAATGGCCGCCAAAGTTTGGTAGCTTCAATAGCTGGAGAGTCCTTGAAAACTGAATATTTACATATTGTATACCTTTAATAGACGGATTTTTAAAAATCGAAAGCAAATCAAATCAATAAGCTTTAAGAAGATACCAATAACTCCACATGTCCCCAAAAAATGACGAGCGCTTCCAAAGTGTCGTGTCACATTTATCTTTCAGTCCGAGATCTATGCAGGCGTCATCTTCCTCCAACAACTTCTGGGCTGGAACCTGTATGTCTGTACCGGCGCCATCTTGCTGGTCACTGCCGTGTACACCACCGTGGGTGAGTGTGGCGTGACTCTTTTCTGAGGGGCCGTTCACACATGACGTCAGCTCAGAGTGCGGAAAGGGGGAATG
>NW_004797908.1:82170-86666 GCF_000002075.1 Aplysia californica | reverse complement strand
GAAAAAAGAAACGCAAGAAAAGAGAGGAAGACAAATTATTTCCTGGGGGCTGCCCAGTTTGTTACAGGCCCACTTTGTCACAGGACAAACTACAGTTTGTCATAGGTCCAATTTGTCACAGGCCCAGTTTGTCATAATTTCATTTTAGTATTTGAGTATTGATGACAGTCATAATTAGAGCACTTTAACACTGTAGTCGTAACTTAAGCTTTTTAAAAATCTCCACCTTCAAATTGGTTTTGTAAATATAGTCCCTATTAAATATCAATTCAGCTTGTATTGTTCAATATTTTTTCCTTTTTGTATGCAGATCAAAACAAATTACTTTGTAAAATTTCAACAACGAATGTTATTTCGTTAAAAACAGTTGAACAATATAATTCAATTCATTTTATCAATCAGTCATTCATTTACTCTTTTTGAGAGTGTCATTGATAACTTCCATCATGCAGGGCACAGTCGAGGCCTGTGACAAACTGGGCCTGTCACAAACTTGCTTGCTTTTCATTTTCTTGGCCTAAAATTAACACAGTTAGTTATTTTGATTGGTTAAAGTTGTTAATAAATAATTTGACAGTTAATGTATTTCTTTGTTGTATTCCTTAATAAACCACTGTTTTTATTTTTAAAATTTAAATTACACATCAAAGATTTAAATATATAAAATGAATCCAGCACAGGTTCTATTTAAATGCACGTGTACATTTTGATTGACGTCAACTAAGGAAGGGTTCGACCTGTGTTAGATGACAGAGGATGACAAGGGAGGAGGGAGAAATCATTTTTTGCCGAATTTTAGCTGTCTTCATTTTTGAACGGTCCTAACTCAACTCACAACGTTTACAGTCTTCTCTAGCTCAACACAAAACGTACACACTCTTTGTTAGAACACACAATGTATACACACACACTTCTCTAACTCAACACACGACCTGCCCACTCTTCCTGGTACACGGTGTTGTATGTCCTGTTTTTTAGTGTCGTGCAGTCCACTCTTTTTCTACATACTAAAATTCCAATACGTAACTTAACGCGTATCCTTGCCATTCAAAAACATTGAAACGCATCCTTTTGGAGTACTAATATAAGCATAATAACTTCAACTTTTAAAATCTTTTTTTTTTTTTTTGGGGTGTAGGGGGACATTTGAAAGTATGAAAATGCATCCTTTTGGAGTACTAATAGAAGCATAATAACTTTATTTTTCTTACAGACTTTTAATTTTTTTTGTGTGTGTATCTGAAACTTTAAAAGTCGGGCAATGACATGTATTCTATGAAATGTTGAAATCTTTGTCTCTGGTTTGTGAATGTGGGTTCGAAACGATGTTCACAACGAAGATAAAGCTATGTCTCTCAGAAACGGGAAACAACGGGTTTATTGTGATTGTCGTGATTCTATACGTCAACGAGAATTAGATGCTGCTGTTGGACATATCCTTTATAATTGTTTGTCCATTAGGAAAAATGTGCAAAATCATACAGGTTTCGCTCCCCTTGCATCACCGTAAGATTATTTGAGAGGTGGGACCTCCGAAAATTACGTCTGTTTCCGATAGGACCGAAAAAATGTAATGAAAGATTCTTGTTGAGCGCCTTTCCCAAAATGCCCCTTTAGTGCAGTATAAAGTAAGACAGGTAGACAGAACAACAGAGGGAAGGAAAGGAGCAGAATCTATCAGTGGCGCTCTCTAGACATTGTGTTTTTGGGTGTTTTTTAATGTTATGCCCTCATAGTTTTCTATGTTACACTCACATAGGTTTAATGTTACAGTTTCTCTCTGTTCAGCTCATCGCTGTCAGATGTGAGGCAACATGTTCCAATAACTTTGATATTGTCAATGATGGTATTGTAATGTCATCTCCAGGCGGTATGGCGGCTGTGATGTACACTGACACTTTACAGACTGCCGTCCTCATTGTGGGGGCGGCCATTTTGAGTGTGATTAGTAAGTGCTGAAATGTGAGGCATCTTGGTGAGATCAGGCGCTCATCAAAATAATCAAATCCGAGAAATCGGGAAATTTTGGGCCAGTTTGGACTTTTGTTTTTTGGGGGGAATTTTTTTTTTTTTTTTTTGGAGGGGAGGGGCTCAACACCTTGTATCTCCATTGAAAAACACTTTTTTGCGTGCATTTTATGGAAAATGTTGATTTAAGGCACAAAAAATGAAAATGTCCAGTTTCCAAGGACCCTAAAGCTATAGAAGTCACCAAATTTTGGCGGCCATTTTCTCGTTAATGTTAATTCTGAAACCAGGCGATCCCACCGCCCTCAATTGCAAATATCTCGACTTCTATTCAAGAAAAATTGATAGTTTTTTCATTGAAAGCAAGGCAAATGCATAACCTTTTAGATGATACCTATAACTCTTTGTGCCCCAAAACTAACGAACGCCTGATTCCACCATGATGTCTCACAAATAATTACAAAGTACCCGTAGTGTCTTAACTCCTACTATACTGAAAGCAACTTACTTCATGTTTGTACGCAACAAATCTTGTCCAATTCTTCATCATCACAAACTTACATGAAAACTTCGCTCATATTTGGCCAATTTTAAGAACAAGCGGGCCAACCCAGTTTTCGGGGGTTTCCAGAAATCATGACCTACACAAAAAGTGGGCATTGTCCTACCTATAAGAGAAGTTTGGTTTCATTGGTGTCATCTCTTTGGTTATAGAAAAAACTCTCAACAAGGATCCAAAAACTTTACCTTCGACTTTCTCAAAACAGCATTTTTCAGGATAACCCCCTTGTGCTTAAAAGCGACCATTTAAAGTACTTGCTATAAATAAAACCCCAAACTTAATAGACATACGAGTTGTGAAATGAACTTACGGTGTGAAAATACATTTGCATGTAGATAAAATAGATATTCTATTCTGTTGTTACGTAGATTTCAGCAATAACTGTAAAGAACTGAAAGATGCCGTGTGTCAGCGGCACTGATGAGCTGTGCGGTCATCTCATAATTATAAGGACCTACCAGACATTTTGGCAGGTTTGAGTTACTAAGACCTAGAGGCCAGAAACCAAATTAAATGTTCTCTATCGGCTCTATCAAAATAGTAAAAAAAATATTTGGAGTCGTCATCAAGATATTCAAAGAATGGCATTCGAAAAAGCTTGACATATTGTGAAACCCAACAATTTTGACATCAAATTTCTCAAAACTAGGTACTGAGCAGATATCATTTTATTGCAATTTTGAGATAGCGGAATACTAAGAGTTAATGAGTCTGTTGACCTGACTCTGTTGACCTTGTAATGTTGGGTCAACAGAGGGGAGTCGTCACAGCTGCATTCAGCGGAATGGAAGTTGATAACATAATTACAACAATATCTAGGGCCTAGTGCAGACAGGACACAATGTAATAATTTCAGTGTCAGCTGTACCGTTATGTTTTTTTAGTACGTTAATCTCGTGTGTCTGTGTAGGTTCTAATTTGCCCGTAACTGATCTTAATTATTCTAAATTCGGTGGGACGTTAAAAGTCTTTTCATAACTATAAATATCTATGGCGTCGTGCAGACAGGACATAATATGTAATAATTTTAGTGTCAATTGTATCGTTATGTTTTATTAAGTTATTCAAGTGTGTCTGTGTAGGCCTAATTCGCTCATAGCTCTGCCGTCGTAAGGGAAAACGACGAATGGTCAAATTTTTTCTATTTTTCTATTTTTACACATTTCATAGAGTAATTAATTCTGCATCTGATGGTGTAAAAATTTTAGTCATATCCTAATCCGTTGTGGTATAATTGAGAGTTCGTCGTTTTCTCTTACACTGGCGAGCTCCGAGCCAGAGCTCAGTGTAAGGGAGAACGACGAATGGTCGATGGGTCAAGGATCACTGCTCGTTCGGCGTTGTCCCCTGTCTGGTCTTAAGTGTTCAAAAATATATCCACGAAGAGTTAAAAATCTTCTTATAATATTAAAAATATCTATAGCGTTCTGCAGACGCGACATAATATTATAACATAGCAATTTCAATGCCAGTTGTATCGTTTCGTTTTATTGCGTTATTCATATGAGTCTATGTAATTCGCTCCTAACTTATCTTAATTATTATCTAAGTAGTGTCCAGGGGTCGTTAAAAGTCTTCTATTACTTTTCAAGAATTTGATTATTATGTTATGTTTTCTTTTGCGTTTGTATGTCCAGTTTTTCTTATTAAGTGACTCTACTTCATGTTGGGTTTTTTTAGTATGTAAGTCCTGCATGTGTTTCTTATGTATCTTTGTGTTTTCTTTTGCTGTTGTGTCAGTATGGTATGTGTGTTTTACGGGTAATTATGATTATAATTATAGTAATAAAGATTAGATATTGTTATACCGCGATTACTACATATTATATTACATGCATTGTGTTCTTATCATCTTATTACTATTTTTATTACTGTCCATGATAATTATTATATTGTGCGTTATTTTCATTGTTATTATTATTTTTATTGTTATCACTATTATTGTTGCTGTTGTTGTTGTTGTTAT
>NW_004797908.1:79008-81167 GCF_000002075.1 Aplysia californica | reverse complement strand
AGTTCACTGTAATTCCTTTGCAATATATACAGTTGGAAACAAATATGTAACTAACAAAAACTGAAGGAAAACAACAAGAACAAAAAGAACAAATAAACCAAAAAAGCAACCTAAACCCTCCTTCACCCCCCCCCCCCAAAAAAAAACCCCCGCCTCAACACCGAAAAACCCAAACCAGAAATAAAGCAAAACTAAACAAAACCCCCTCACCAAAATCAATCAGTAATCCGTAACAGATATAGGCCTACTACGTTAAGACAAAATTCACCAAACCCTATTTCTGTTTCTTTGTTTTGTCAGCAATTCGCTTTTGCGTCCCCAGATTTCATGCACATCTGGCGTGACCCAGAAACGGGTGATATTCCCTGGACTGGAGTCATCTTTGGCCTCATATTCAACGGCGTCTGTGTCTGGTGCACTGACCAGGTACTGGACAGTTACGCTCGTTTGTCAATCATCATCATCGGCTTCATCATCATTGAATTTCTCATACCCTTTTCTTCTCATTTCCCAAATTTGTCAAGAAATGCCGTTTCCTTCCCATTTCTTTTTGAAGTTTTTTTTATTGTGTCAAACAATATTATACGATTGCCCTCTCATGTTTGTTTTTTTCCTTTATTTCTTTTCTTTCTTTTTTTCTTTCTATTTCTTTTTGGTGGGGGAGGGGGGAGGGATTACCAAACAATAACCCCTTTTCTCTGATGTCGGGTATTTTCCCCCTTTATGTTTTCTTTTTTGTTTTTGGTCAAACAACTTTCTCTTCTTCCTTTTGGATTTTTATTGGGGGGGGGGGGGGCGGCAAACAATACTATTTTCTGCCCGTTTCGTTTTATTTTCCTTAATTTTGTCAAATAATAGACTTTTCTTGCTATTTCAATTTTTAATTTTTTTTTGCCAAACAATACACTTTTCTGCCCTTTTCCATTTATTTTCTCAAACTCATATTAGAACATCTTTTTTCTACAAAATGCACTTCAGTACATTTTCTCTCTGCACAGATCAACGTCCAAAGATGTCTGTCTGCCAAGAACATCAGCCACGCTAAGGGGGGCACAACCTTCGCTGCCGGCCTGAAGTTACTTCCCTTTGTGCTGTGGATAGTTCCTGGAATGATTAGCCGAGTTCTCTACCCTGGTCGGTAATATCACCACAGTGTTGTTCTGAAATAGGAAAGCTCTGTGCCTAATACACAGTTTACATTCATTGGCACGATCGGTTCGTTTCGGTTTGGTTGACGGGGTTAATCAGGTTGGGGGCGAAAAGTGACCATCGTGGCACAAACCGTACGAAATCGACGGTGACCTTCAAAAACACAAGCGTTTGTTTTCAAGGTCGCGAATCGAGCGACAGGCTTGTGTTAGAGAACCGATCGCCCAAATTAAGGGGCAATGGGAATAACGCGCTGAAGTCGTGGGTTTTATTTTCACGAGGGGAGGATATAGTCAAACCTGCTTTAAAGGCTACATGTCAAAGACGATAACTTGTTCAAAGGACCTCTAGGATTTTCTAGTTTTACATGTAAGTTCTGATGAAAAATGTTTTGCCATATTCATAATCAGTGATTTAAAACTACCGTTTACAAGAGAGGTACAAGAAACAGCACTCTTTATTTACAAGGGAGGTACAGGGAACAGTGAATTACATGACGCAAGATACGTGAAAAACGCTTGAAAACCCCCACTGAAAAAAGCCACTGTGAGAATGAGGGTGTGGTTAGGGAGGGGGGGGGTTGTGTTTTGAAGGGGAGGGGTGGTGGTGACAAAGTTTACGTTTACCCACATTTAGTTCATTTCTTTCCAACTCCAGCCATCTGAACATCAGTTTCAAGAGTATTTTCAACATTTACGATAACTGTTACAGATGAGGTGGCGTGCGCTGATCCAGAGAGCTGTGAGAGGGCGTGCAGCAACAAGCAAGGCTGTACGAACATCGCATACCCGCTACTGGTGCTTAGGATGTTACCTACAGGTGAGAGAGAGGGGGGAGAGAGGGAGAGAGAGAGAGAGAGAGAGAGAGGGAGAGAGAGAGAGAGGCAGAGACAGAGACAGAGACAGAGAGAGGAGAGGAGAGGGAAAGAGAGAGGGGGGAGGTAGAGAGAGAAAGAGAGAGAGAGAGGGGGGGCGATTGAGGGAGAGTGGGTGAGAGGAAAAGAGAGAGGA
>NW_004797908.1:72645-75145 GCF_000002075.1 Aplysia californica | reverse complement strand
AATGAAATTTTCAGGAGAAGCAAAAAGAAATGTTT
The DNA here is from genome assembly GCF_000002075.1 of Aplysia californica. Classification (NCBI taxonomy): domain Eukaryota; kingdom Metazoa; phylum Mollusca; class Gastropoda; order Aplysiida; family Aplysiidae; genus Aplysia; species Aplysia californica. The sequence continues at coordinate 75,110 of NW_004797908.1, read as the reverse complement.
TATTTCAGATACAACACTGTGTTAAAAACTGAATCACGTTTATTTCGTCGAAGTCTGTTACTGATTTTAGAAGAGACATGAGACTAGGACCATTCGATGCGCATCATCATACTATACAACATACTACTTGATTTTCATTTCTTGCAAAATTTTGACATACGAATAACAATGATAGTGATGACACATTTGTATAGCATATGTGAGGCAGCGTCGTGGAATCAGGCTCTCGTCAATTTTTGGGCAAGTAGAGTTATTGGTATCATCTCAAAGCTTGATCACTTGTCTTTATTTCAATGAAAGAAATATCCATTTACCTTGAATACAAGTCGAGATATTTGCGAATGAAGGAGGTGGGGGTCACCTGTTTTCAGAGGCAAAATTCGTGAGAAAATGGCCGCCAAAGATTAGTTATTTCCTAAGCTTAAGAGTCCGTGGTAATTGAAAATTTACATTTTTTGTGCTTTTAATCAACGTTTTTCAGAAACATCCACACAGAAATGAGTTCTTTAATGGGCATGAAAGTTGTTGAGCCAAAAAACAAAAATTTGATAAAAATTCACAAACCTGCTGAAAAATGCAAATTTCTTCACTTTGGTTATTTTGACGAGAGCCTGATTTCACCACGCTGCCTCACATATATTCTCGCCTGGGCCGAAGGCGATGCGTCATTCCAGAAGAAAGAGCGAGATATTCAATAAAAATTATTCCCATTTCGGGAATCGAACTCTTGTCAAATTCGTGCGACAGCTATTGAAGCTCCTAACCACTATACCAGGCGCCGGTAGATCTATCCTCCCCCAACCTTTGTATAGCTAGGGTCCATGTTTGCCACCTCAAAGTAAAAAGGATAATATTTTTGTACAGTCCACCTGCATAATACATTTTCCCAGAAGGCTATTAAAAAATACCTGTCACTACCTGGGCAATCCCCATTACCCACCAAAGTTATCAAATCGCCAGCTAGATGGCGATACCTCCGAGTTTGGTAAGAGCTTATCTAAACAGTAGCTTCGCCCAGAAAACATCTAAACAGTTAAGTAGCCCTGTCCAGAAAACATATAAAGAGTAGCCTCATCTAGAAGAAAACCTAAAGAGCAGCTTCATCTAAAAACATCAGAATCTAAGTACTAGTCTCGTCCAGAAAATGTTTACCGGTGTCTGCGGTATAGATGTTACACGCTTCGCTGTGGCACACTGGAGACCCGAACTGAAATACCGGTTTGGAAGAATGTGTATCGAGCATCTCAGTCTTTCTGCTGGAGTGTTGTATCCCTTCTCAACCCGATCGGCCCTGACAAGAAGGCTCAAAGCCCCCCTCCTGAAGGATCTAAATTGTTTCGAGGGGGTGTTAAAACATGCTTTCATCCAAATGTTATTTCTTAAAATTAATGTTTAAGCTAAGCAGTAGCCTCCTCCACAAAATGTCTGTCAAATTATATTATTATTATTATTATTATTATTATTATTATTATTATTATTGTTATTAAAACAATATGCTGTGCTGTGGTATAGTGTGATAGTATCACTTATAGAATACAATGTATGATCATGTTTCACGTATCATATTGACCTAGTATATAGACCATGAAATGCACATACTTGTGTTATATTATAACGATCATATATAACACCAAAGAGTCTACATAACAAGAGGGGCCAATCCTCTCTTTGAGCCAATTAAAAAAGTGTCCTCAAAATTCGGTGGCGCCCTCTTTGCAAATGCGTATCTTTTGCGAACAGAGTTACCCTACTTGAGTTTAAAAAATCAAAGTGAAACTAGCAAGTTTTTGGATAAATTTCGGAAGAACTTTTTTTTTCAATGGTTACGCTGACAAAAAACCTCTTCCTGAGGAAGGGGAGATTGTTTTCTTCGTTTAATTTGACTTTAAAGTGAAAGGCAAGAGGTCATTAAAATAAAATTTAAAAAACTAAAACTCCGCACTGAACGGACCCGAACTGCTGATGAACAGCAGTCGATCTGCGAACGCAACGAGTAAGGGGGTGCTATTCCTATTCTTCTTCTGGAAAAACGAAAGAGAGCTTCAAAGCAGACTGCAGCGTCATCTGAAGCAGGAGCGGACTTCCGGTGGACACTTTTTTGGCGGAGTGGGCCATCTTGTTATGTACTATCTTTGATAACACTTAACATGCTTTCATTATACTATCACGTTGATCATGTATTACTCCTACTTCCATTATAAATAATATGCATTTTATTTATCATTTATTACAAGTACCATACTTGTGTTATGTACTGTAATTTTCAATGTAACATTATTTGCCCTTGGAGAAAATCCATTTTTCTTTTATTACGTTCACTCCGTGTCTTTCTTAATTTTATATGTCCTTATTTACTTTACTTTTATTTCATATTTTTTGTCTGTGTGTAGAGAAAGAGAGGAAGAGAGAGAGAAAGAGAGAGAGAGAGAGAGAGAGAGAGAGAGAGAGAGAGAGAGAGAGAGAGA
>NW_004797908.1:67528-71917 GCF_000002075.1 Aplysia californica | reverse complement strand
CGTGTGTGTGTGCGCACGTGTGTGTGTGCGTGCGTATGGTATTGAAGGAGGGGGTGGGGGTCACAATTATATAGTTATTGTGTACATTATAAAATCTTCACTGATTAGGCTATATAATTATAATTATCAAATTTTATACTGTTATAGAGCTGAGCCTAGAACAAAAGACCAGATTAATTTTAGCTCTTTGATGGACGTCGTCGATACAGTTTACGGCTTTGAAGATAATGCTGCCATAGTGCTTGAATTGATATACCAGGCAATTCAATTCCACAACCCCATTAACTGGCCAGTTGTTTCAAAACCTTAGTCCCCATAATGTCTATATTCGTAGACATCGTTACGGTCTGATAGGTGCATTTCAGTTTTATCACGACTTGTAAACGAAAAAAAAAGTGGGACATCTGTCCATGTATAGTTGAATTTGGAATTTGATGTGAGTACTTTCCTTTTTTGGCCATTTACAAGTTGAGCGCAAAGAGGAGAATGCTTTTCGCGACTCTTCGTTCTTCTAAAAACGTGTACACCCTTCCTGCGTCAGCGTGTCAGTGTTAATGGGGTATCAATATGTATTGTGTTCCGCGCAATTTAGCGATCGGCGCAATCTTGCTGCGCGTTTTAACGATCGTATAGTTGCGCCAAAATCTGAAGATTACGTTAATATTTTAGGTTTATGAAGAGCTCACAAGAATGATACAGAGCCAGGTATTTTTCTCACACCAAGGAACATTCACATATTTATATTATTTTTAAAAGAGTAACGATGTGAAAATCAAAATTAATATTAAAATTAACGTATGAAAGTGAAGAGCTAACAAGAAAGATACAATGCCAGGTGTCAAACGCAAAGTTCACAAGTACATGTAGTTCAAAGTATATTTCATTTATTATATATTTTACTTTATTTTGTGTTTTTTAATTCCCTTCCATTTTTATTCTTTTATTCACATCAAGGAACATTCACGTAGCCTATATTTTCAAAAGTGTAAAACTATGTTATTTAAAATTTGAAATTAAGATATAAAACTGAAGAGCTCAAAAGAATGATACAATAATACAATCGTTAAAACTTTAAAACGTGCTGCGCAATCTAATTTTTAATCTAAAGATTGCGCATTAGATTGCCGCGCAATTTACGACCGTTAAAATGCCATCGGTAAATTGCGAGGAACATAATGTGTATCTTTCTGGTGGAACTGACGCATGACGATATGTATCCTACATTATGGGGCCATTAAGACCACATTTTGTTTTGTTGTTGTATTTTTATGCTTCATTTTTCTTATGCAATTTACAGTTGCAGAAGGCAGGTGGTTTGAAACTTATTCTAGATTTTATTGTGTCTGTCTTTTGTTTAATATACTATCTAGAATAAATAGACTTGGGTTATCTGTTTTTGTCTTTGTTTTTGTTTGTTGGTTTCTTAGTTGTTTGTTTGTTTGTTTGTTTGTGTGTTGGTTGTTGTTGGGGGGTTGGGTTGTTTTTTTTTCTTTGTTATTCATATTGTAGATGAACTTCATACAATGAGTACGCGGGGTTGTTGTTGGGTTTTTTTTTCTTTTATGTTTTTTTTTTCAAAGGCTCGACAATCGGCAGCCTATTCGAAAGAGAGACGGGCACAAGACACAGAGCTCTACGAAAAGGTTCCACCCGCATATCAAAGTCGCAGCAATGACACCCATCAGTGGGGATTTGCGTCCCTTGTAGGCGGGTGTGCAGACTCGTTTTTTGTTCCACGGCCCCTGATGGAGAGCACTGGCGGACTTGAACCTCTATATATAATGGACTGATATCATGCTTTTTTTTTTCGTTTACCTGGCGTGATGAAACTGGAAGGCGCCTATCAGGCCGCAACGATGTCTATGACTTAATATTGGAACTAAGTTTTTAAATCAAATGCAGTGGCGGTGGGTAGTGAAGGGCTCGCGGGCTTGAGCCCCCCCACCTCCCCACCCCCCACCCCCAACTCTATTCCAAAGCAAATGAAAATAACGAAATAAGCAGTTGAAACCGTTATGATCGTACGGAATAAACACAGAGTAATCAACTTGCCTGCTTGCTCGTGTATCCAATCACTGTTGTCCCCGCTTACAACTATAGTAACCTAACAGCCAATCAAATGTCTTTAGGGCTCAGCAAAGATGAGCCGGTTCCCACGGGCCCTCGTTAATGAAACTCTTCTTGTAAAAAGGTAGACGACTTGAAAAAAATAACACTGCACCGAGGGCTCACCCTGTCCTAGCCATGACAAAGGGGTGAAAGTTTACGACACACTTTCCCCTAGTGACACAGTTACCTACGCTCCCATTGGACCTTTGTTAGGTGCTGTCTACTTTCCTCGACTACACGGCCTAATCCAGCTCGTGGAGTGCTGTGTATAAATGTTTGTGTGTGTGCCGCTGAGATTTAACAGTTATTAATTACATCAAACCCCTTTTGAGGCAACTTTTTCATCAGATGAAAATTAATCAAAGACGTTTGGAGGTTTCGTCCCCAGCATCCAGAAGAATTTAACGTAGAACAAAGAGAAGGAAGGCAAAGGTGACTCTTCTCGTTTGAATTGTTCTCAAAATGCCGTGGCTCGCCGTGAGTATGGAAAAATCACCATTGTTTTGTTCTTATTGCTTGCTATTTAGAGGTAAAGAAGTGAAAGCAATCCAAGCCCCACCCAAATTTTGGTCCACCCACCGCCACTGATCAAATGACCAATTAGTAGGGTTGGGAAATCGCCTTGAAATGAAGGGCATACACAGTTTCTGTCCAAAATGAGAACTCATTAGAGCCACCACTACCTTCACTCTCACCTCATTGTGTCAGGTAGGATGAGTGTCAGAGGCGGGGGTAGGGAGAGGGGAGAAGAAGAGGGGGGGGGGATGAGTGGGGATAATTAAAAGGCACACAAAACATCAACAGCAGGTGGTGCAATTAATCACTCTAGTGCTAAAATGTTTCAGATTTTAGATGAATGCAGCCTTTTTAAAATGCCCTTTTCACGACATCACCAAAACTGGAATACAATACAATCGTGAAGTTTAGAACTTGAAAAATTCCCAGGACGTTCATTAACATCCAGTGCAGTGAACTGTGTTATCAGCTTTACGTGTCTAGTTCAGTCTGATCTGAAAATAATAAATTTCTATTGCGTTTATACTTACTGCCATAAAAAGACCATATTGTGGATGTACCGAACAAATTGTTGATCTGCAACAGACTAAAGGTAATCTTGAGGCACATTCCGAACCTTCACCCGTAAATCAGGAACTCACAATTAGCTTATTTCACGGTACGCATGTTGTTACTTGCACTTTCAGGTGTCGGATAAATAACACAGAATTGCAAAATCTCAATAAATAGCAAAGTTATGCCCCTTTTTTAAAACGTGCCCGAAAATAGAGCGTTTTTAATCGTCATCGAAAGACGACGATGCGAGAAGTCACTTTCCTGTTTTGTGTTTTGAATGTCATCTAAAACTAAAAGACGCTTTATGTGCTTGACATAATCTTTACGTTGCTTTCCTGTTTTTTGGATTCCATCTAAAAGTCACTTTGCTGACTTTTGATATCATAATCTTTAAGTCGCTTTTCCTGTTTGAGGACATAATCTAAAAGTCGCTTCCCTGAGTTTGACAAAATCTTTAAGTTGCTGTCCTGTATTGGAAATCATCTAAAAAAAATTGCTTCCCTGTGTTTTAAATTCAGATAACATCACAATGTCGTGCAAAAGTTTCGAGGGCAAGGCAGTGATAGTCACCGGTTCCAATTCCGGAATCGGTGAAGCTATCGCGCTGCTGTTTGCTCGCAAGGGTGCTATGGTCACACTTTGTGGGCGGGACGAGAAACGGCTGGAAGAAACCCTGAACAAATGTATAGAGGTGAGTGGAGGGGCCTCGGGGAGGTTCGTGTGCGTGGCCGGTGACGTCACGGAAGAAAAAGCTCGGAAAGAAATCGTCGCAAAAACTGTTGAGACATTTGGAAAACTCGATGTGTTGGTTCCTAACGCCGGCGTTTGTCCTTCGTCTAGCATCGTGACTGATACGGAGGAGATGTTTGATTTAATCATCAACACCAATTTGAAGGCTGTGTATTTTCTCATTCAAGAAGCCTTGCCTTATTTGGAGAAGACCAAGGGGAATGTTGTGTGCGTGTCCTCTAGCTTGACGTCACACCCACTTCCGGTTATGGAGATCTACCAGATGAGCAAAGCTGGGATAGACCATCTCGTGCGTACATTGGCGCTCTCACAGGCTCCTAAAGGTAAGACCATACTCTGGTAGATCAATTATAATATCCTAGATATTCATAGAGGAAAGGACACTCAATATAAATACAAGAATAACTGGATCCGAGAATGGGACATGATTTTTAAATTTCTTTTCTTTGGTGGGGGAGG
>NW_004797908.1:64256-66982 GCF_000002075.1 Aplysia californica | reverse complement strand
TGTGTGTGTGTGTGTACGCGCGCGTGCAAGTGCGAGTGCGTATTTTTGTCATTTCTTCTTCTTCATGTGTCAGGTCTGGATCAGACATTTACGATCATGGTACCCCACTCCTTCCTGTTGTCGGTCTTCTTGATCAACTCGTTTATTTTTTCTTTTTGTCTTATTCGTAGCAAAGTTGCTCAGGCCATCTTTGTGTGTCGTTCAATGTCTTCCTCTGCTCTTCTTTCCCTCTGTTTTCCCACACAGCAGCAGTTTCTCTATTCCATTTGATCTATTTTTGTCCCCATAGCAACTCAAATAAAATTTAATAATAGTACAACGTAGTATAGTATAATAGTTGTATAACATTCAGCATAGCCAACATAAAGGGAGACGCTTATCCTATATGATATCTGCTCCAGGTATCCGAGTGAACGGCGTCAACCCAACCCTGGTGGTGAGCACGAGACTCTTTGGCCGTGACGAGACCAACAGAAGAATGCTGAGCAGTCTGGACGAAGACTTCGGCAAGAAACATCCGCTCCACGGGCGAGCCAGCACAGTGGAGGAACAGGCGGAGGTTGTCGTGTTCTTGGCTGGCGGAGGGGCCGGGTTCGTCACAGGACAGAGCGTCACTGTGGACGGGGGTCTGTGTTTGGGGAAACGGCCATAGTGTACAGTGTACGGGGGGGGGGGGGTATTATTTTTAGTACAATGGAAAATGGAAACGACCATTATAGATAGTGCAACACATGACGTCCCACATAGTGTCCCTATAGTGTTCTGGGAAACGGTCATCGTGTTTGGGGAAACAGTCATAATGCTTAGGGAAACGGTTTTTTAGTTATAGTGCTATGGGACACATGCTTAGCGAATCGGTTATTTAGTTATTATACATGTAGTGCATAGGGACACATGCTCAGCGAAACGGTTATTCAGTTAAAGTGCTCAGGGACACATGCTTAGCGAAACGGTTATATAGAACTTATAGTGCTTAGAGAAACTGTCATAGTCATAATACTTTACCACTACACCACAGACACATACTGTGTGATCAAGTGATCATGCACTTCTTAATAATACGCTATAACAGATGCATAACTTTGTTATTTATGCAGATATTCCAAGTCCCGTTTTCTTTATCTGAATAAAGAGGCATGCAACAACATGTATACTATGGAATTAATTTTTTTTTAAACAAATCTGTGTTTCTGATGTTTAAAGTCTGTTGGTTCGAAACGTACCCCCGCAGCGTTGCCTCTGGACGGCTTGATGGTTGGACATATATGTGTGCGCACAAAGCACTCAAAGAGTTAATAGTTTGTGAATCTGTTTGTGAACACACATGGAACCCCCCACCCCCTCTCTATTGTCTTTATCTCTCCTCCTTTTCTTTGTAGGCTACTCTCATATAGCACCTCTGATCTTTGCTCCATCTTTCCTATCAAACATCTGTCATCCCTTTCTTTTTTTTTGTATGCTCTTCTCAAGTAAAATTTCCGATCTTCGTCACATATATGACCTTCGTATAACAAATGCCATAAAACAATTTCAAAAACTAAACACAAACAAAGGAAATAAAACAAAAGGGTAACAATACTAAAGGTCATCATAATATACTTCCAAAGAAGAAACCAAACTCAAAACATATTTCTATGATGATTTAATTAAGAAAGAGAATAGGAACACAATTATAGAGGGTATTTCACAAAAAACTCAAAGTAAGGAAGTTTTGAATAAACTGATGGAAAATTTCAAACTACTTCCCCCAAAAATAATGGTATATGCTAAAAAATACAACAACCCCAAAACAAACAAACAAAAATGAACCCATGAAATTGAGATAAACAAAACAAAATAAAACTAAAAGAATATCCTACAACCTAAATGGCACATCTCATTAAGATAATAAATTTTGACAGAGAGTGGAATCATCATTAAAAACAACACTTCCCTGCTTGAATGTGAAATATTCTCAGCTTAATTTATTCAAATTCCTTAAATACTTGACATAAAATGTATTATTATTTATTTCAACATCCTCCAACATCTTAACAGAAAAAAGTGATAATTGGAGAACTTTGACACAACTATATCAGGGCCAATCTGAACTAAGAGGGGGATGCAGCTTCCCAGCAGAAAGATAGAGATACTCTCATAACAATTCTACCACTCAGGAATCGAACTCGCATCTTCTGTGAGCAACGGCATAATGCTTAACCACTACACCACAGACACTGGTCATCTTGACATATCCACATAATTTAATTTGTCACGAGGCAGCTCTCAAACAGGGAAACTGCCAGTATCATGTACAGATAAACATGTAGATTAAGTGGTACCGAGAAGTAAATAGCAACTATAATAATAATACATAATAATAATAAATAATATTTGCATAGCGCATACGTCCGCTCGACAGCAAGCTGAATACACTTCACTCTATATTATTACCTCAGCAGAATATAGAACACTCAGAAACATTCTCAGCTTCCTGAAATAATATAATGAAATACCCACAAGAAAACAATTAATTGAATAAGTTAAGTGACAGTGAAAGAAGTGCATACAGCAGAAAGTGGGAGACAAAGTTAATAATAAATAAAGCACCAAAGAGAGAAATGAAAGATTCAAAAAGGCGCTTACACACAAACACACACACATTCACACACGAAAACACACACACACACACACACACACACACACCATACACACACACACTCACTCACACACACCACATACACACA
>NW_004797908.1:50036-62966 GCF_000002075.1 Aplysia californica | reverse complement strand
GAGGAAATGTACTTCCTTTCTTATCATCCTCCAAAATCATTCAAATTTTGTACAGAATGTTCTTTTATTAAAAAACTAATTATAGCATCATCAATTGTAATTACAGTCGTTAATAACATAATTTAAGAGAAAATAATTATTTCTTAAATAAGAGTTTTACGGCACTTGTACTACATTCAGGTTATTCATGATTGTCTGAGAGAGAGTGAAGGTACACAAGTGCACGTGTCTGTGTCAGTGAGCGAGAGCATGCAAGCATGTCTACATTCACAGACTAACCACTACCTCAGAATTACAAAGTTTATCTGTTCAGTACCTAGTTTTGAGCAATGTGACGTCAAAGATTTTGAACCTCACACCCCATCAAGTTTTTTCAAATGCAATTCTTTGAATATCTTGATAACGACTTCTAATAATCTTACAAATTTGATAGGGCAGATAGAACATTTGGTTTCTGACCTCATGGTCATAGCAACTCAAAACGGCCACCAGTGTCAGATAGAACTTAGTAATTCTAAGGGAGCACAATGTGTACATATAAGCATCGATAACAAAAAGCACACTCTCATTCTCCCATTTTTTAAAACACTGACAACAGCTACAGTTTTGTCAAACACTCCCTTACCTCAGCAGCATTAAAAGTTGTGACTCTCATCAGGTTGGTCTTTCGGAAGGAGAAGATGGCCACGGCCAACACTGGGACATGTAGGGAGAGAAGAAACAAGAGTCAAAACACTCTACACGGACATAGACACAAAAGACTTCAAGAGGAGTCCAGCTGTGAAAAAAAACCCTCTTTTTTGTAAGTTTTACGGCACTTGCAACAATATATGAGGCATAGTGGTGAAATCAGGCACATGTCAAAATAATCAAATTGAAGATATTGGCCTTTTTTTGTTTGGAGTCGACACTTTTTATGTCCATTTAAAAACATATGTCTGTGTGGATTTTACAGGGGGGGGGAAAAAGTTTATTAACCTTATCCGTATGCCCTTGGGTCATTTTGTACCCCCGGGGTTGTATTCTTTACATTTTAGAATACTTTTAGAGCGAAGATCTCTTTGAAACTTTCAGCATTTCTCAAAAAAACATTTTGACACACTGCTATGAAAAGCATACAAATCGGATTAACTAGTAAATTTCCTCTTTGGAAAGTGGTGGCACAGAGTTCCCCACGTCGCATGGATACGACAATAAAACACGACGTACGGATAGGGTTAAAGGCACAAAAAAATGTAAAGTTTCAATTTTCAAGGATTCTCAAGCTATTGAAGTCACTAAACTTTGGTAGCCATTTTCCCGCTAAATTTATCTCTGAATCAAGGTGACCTCCACCTCCTTCGAACTTCTTGACTTCTATTCAAGATAGATGGCTATTTTTTCACCTAAAGACAGACGAATAAACATACTTTAAAATGATACAAAAAGCTCCATATGGTATGCACAAAAATTGATGAGCGCCTGATTCCACTGCATCGTGACACATATTAATCTTTGTAGAAGTGCCAACAAGTTACCAAAAAAAAACTGTGAACTTTTCAGATCCACGTAGAAATAGTAATGAGGTGACTCAAAATTTACAGACCACATTGTCAAATACAACTTATATAAAAAAGTTGTGCGAAATTCGAATAATTTCAAATATCCAAATTTATCCAGAAAATTGTCACCTGTCTTTTCACAGCATCGTCATGGAAACAGACACAGCATGACACAACTGTAAATATACCAAGTTACAGTACCACACAAATGTAAACAAAGCAAGTTACAGTATGACACAATAGTAAACAAACATACCAATCAGGAAATGAGAACCAAAAAACAAAAGAGGACAATTTTTTTAAAGATACATATTATAAAGAAAAACCTCCGTAGGACACTTTGGCAAAAATAGCAATTGTGAGAACCTATTGCGCCATCATACACTTGTGAGAACATTGCACATACACAAGTCACTTACCTGGCAGAATTTCGAGAGAATCGTACGCCAGGACTCTGTCCCACAACAGCAGCACCTGGTCACTTGCAAGGAATCCTGAGAATGCCCTCATCAGCCATTTGAAAGCAATTTTCAGTCTGCAGATGCAGAAAGTTTTGTTTTATTTTTAGTAAAAGTTTTAAAGCACTTGCAGCACAATAAAGACATGTGAGGGTCGAAGATTACAAGTGTAACAAGAGAGTAACAAATACATAATAGAAGGAGAGGTGATAAGGACGATATAGATGTTTTATAGGAGAGGAAGAACAAACCACACCAGAGCACCCGCCAACTACACTCAAACACAAAAAGAAATTATGAAGTGTTGGAAAGAGATTGACAGATAGCATTTGCATAGCACTCAACAGCAAGCTCTATGCGCTTTACAATCTATATATTTACCCCAGCAGACTGATAGCATTCTGAAACAATCTCAACTTCCTTGGATGTATACAGTGAAACAACAATCAAAATTACAGTAAGCGGGACTGATTTTGATGTAGTGCACGGGATTAAGTCTTCAGAGTTAACAGTTTCCGAAAAGGGAAATATCCCGGGGAAATTCGGGACAGCAGGCTTGTCTGGTGTACTCTAGTGTGACATACATACACACAACAAACTTACGGCTGACATCCAACTTGCTTGAGGTGGTAGAACAGTTCTGGCTCCTCAGCCTGCAGCAGATGCTCAAATAACAGACTCAAGGACACGATACCCTGAAGAGTCAGGAAAAACTTCAGAATTCAATAAAGTTGTTTTTTAAAGTTGTACTTGGCAAAAAATTTAGTTCAGTCAGGAAACACACGTTTTACCATTGCTTAATGGCATATTGAAAGGACTTTATAATATTTTAAGTCTAAATATTTTTTATTTGTTATTTTTGCAAAATGTACGTCATTTCAAAATTTTTATAATATGCTAGAAATTGGGTTTTCTTCCAAAAATTTGTTTTCAACTCCCTGTGATATAAAATAGAGTATAATATCTTTAAAAAAACAACCTCAAGGTGTTTGAAAACTTTAAAAAACTAGCGTGTTCAGCATTAAATTCACTACAAGAATGCCCTTATTTCAATATTCATAATTTCTAACAACTGGAAAGAACACAATTTAATTTTGACATTTCATTCACTCAGAATTACACATTTCTATCTGATATTTTTGGCTGTTTTGATGATGTTGAGGTCAGAAACGAAATGTTCTTTCTTCTCTATCAAAATAGTCAGATTATTCGGAGTCGATATCAAGATATTCAAAAGATTGCATTTGAAAGAGCTTGACATGTTGTGCAACTCAAAATCTTTGGCGTCAAATTTCTCAAAACTAGGTACTGAGCAGATAAAACTTTTTAATTATAAGGTAGCGTTTGGTGTGCATAATGGTGCAAGCTGTAGTCATTCTCATACTGGTGTAAACACAGAGAAAGGGTGTGTTGGTTTCACGGTGAGACTTCTTAATTAACCGTTCGTATAATATCTCAAACTTTTTTACGTCAAATTCGTCAAAACTAGGTACTGAGCAGATTGAACTTTGTAATTCTGGGGCAGAGGCCAGTACTGCTGTGGAGAGGATGATGGTTTGGGGAATACAAAAAAGAAGCAGAAAATCTGGCATCCTTGCAGGAAAGAACAGAAGAACATTCAACCAGATATGCACTGGCACAATCAGTAGAAAGACCCTCAGCGACATTTTGGAGAGAGCAAAAGAGCATCAATGGATATGTCCGGAATGCAGGGATGTCGCTTCCTGAAACAATGAACAATGCAATGTACAATGAATTCTGGGGTAACAATTTGGCTCACCTGCGGGTGGGAAGACACGCTGTGCAGGCGGAAGAAAAAGTGCATGTACATCTTACGGAAGACAAAGTAGAGCTGGACCACGTCATCGTAGAGGTAGCACATCGGGGCAACTGGTGGGAGGGGGGAAAAACACAGACATGCAGGTGTTATTCGTCATGGCGCCCGTGGCCTCATGGTTAGGCTCTCAGACTGTAACATTCAGATTTGCCAAAAGAACCTACTGTTAGAACATTTAGTAAACTGTAGTAATAACCTAGAGTACTTCTGTAAGCTTATAAAACATCTTTTAAGCATATTTTCAGCAGTTTCGAGATAAAGAGATTTTTTGCCAACGTAATCAGTTTTAAAAGGAGTTTTTCTGAAATTTGAATTCTAATTTATTTTAAAACTAGATCCAGTTTCATTTTGATTTTTCCACACAATCTAGGTAGCTGATCAGGCTTTCGATTTAGCAAATATAAAATATAAAAAAATTTGACACCAAAAATGAAAAAAGGCATTTTGTCAGCTTACGGCAGAGTAAATGATTTTAACTCAAGCAAGAACCTCCAGCATAAAGCAAATTCTGCCAGCTGTCGGGTGAACCTACCGTACATAGCAAAACCATGGAAGGGGATAACTCCGTTAGGTGGGTAGGTCACAGCAAACTCCTCCACCCCGAGCTTCCCTCTGATGTAAGACTTGGGGGGCGTGGCACTGTTCTGTGTGAAGTGTTTCAACACAACAGTGTCACGAGAGAATGGCAGCAGAACCTAGGGGAAGGGGGGGGGGGGGGGGGGGGGAATAACACACATGATTGGGGTTATAGGAAAAAAAAAAAAAAAAAAAAAAAAAAAACCCATTAAAAATAAAAAAAAAAAACCGAAAAAAAAAAAAAAGTAATAATGGTAATAATAATAATAGTAGTAATAATAAACATCATATAAACATAATATAAACATAATAATCATAATAATAATAATAATAATAATAATAATAATAATAATATCAAATAATAATAGTAATAACCATAATAATAATAATTCTTATTATCATCATTGTTATTATAATAATTATACTAACAACAACAATAACAATTATAACAATAACAACAATGACACTTATAATAATATATATAGTAATAATGTAGTGCATTTTCCTCATGACCTTATCTTTATTCACTTACAATGCATAACGTATCAAAAGTATCATATACGAACTCTCAACTCATTCATCAAAAGTAGCGTATGGCACATAAAAATGCAATTTCTTGATTTGTATGCAACAAATTTCTAACCTCATTCACCAAAAATGACTCATAACACATAAGAGCTCTGAATTCTGTCTCATTCATTAAAAACTACTATTGATCAAGATCTTGTCTTTTTACCTTTCGAAAAAAAAAAAGAGATAACAATCAAAGATTAAAAGGAAATGTTCTCTTTACCTGGTACAGAAAGTCCTCAAACACAAAGTATTGATCATCGTTTGTCGCTGTCAGTTTGACATCCTAAAGTAAAACAAAAATAATACATAGCAATTACGTAGCACTTTTTCATAATTTACAATGATCAATGGGTTTTACATGACAAATCAGCAGCCTTCAACAGAATTAAAATACAAGAAAAATTCAAACATAATAGCATTCATGTACATATTGAAGACATAAAATGACACAAATATGTATAATATCAAGGTATAAATACATGTATAGAGGCATATGAGCAGTGACAGGTGACTAGATAAACCAGATAAAACATGTGAATGAACACCAGATGAATTTCATTCGATTATATTTCACTTGTAAGGACCTGCAAGACATAAATGGCCACCTGTCCAAGACAATCACTGTACAATCAGCCACTTCCCCCCTTAGCATTTTTTTGAATATTATAATGATATTGTCCAAGACATCCACCTATCTAAGACTACGACTTTTCTCCTTGACAACAAAGTTCTCCCAATTGAAAGAGCTGCGGAACTGGCTTACCATAGAAAACTGCATCTCCTCTCGATGCTTAAAGGCAACAAAACATGAAAAAGTCAAAGGACAGTAAATAAAAAGGTACCTTGTACAAGAGATTGTCCACAAGCAGGTCATGTTGAAGGACGTACGCCTTGAGTTGTTCATAGTACAGGTGATCCTGAAGGAAAAACAGACAGAATCAATTGTTTTGATCAATGAACAATTATTACACTTAATTTTTTGCGCATGCCAAAGAATTGTAAAGGCACATAAAAAATGTTTTAATGGAATAAAAATTCATTATCCAATCCTTTTTTGTTTACCCCTAAAATTCAGATGACAAACTGAGACCAAAAAAAAAAAAGAAAGGAAAACAAAATTAAGCAAAGGAAGTATATATGTAATTAGAAATAATAAGTTGAGCTTAAAATTGACATCCATTGAGAAAGCACATTTCAGCCCATAGCTGCTCTGTTGAACACTTCTACCTACAACATACAAAGAAGTCTGCATAAACTGAACACGAATAATCCAAAAATCAGTGGTAAACTGAATGAAAATAAAATCTCCCCCTTTTTTAAAAACCTGATGTATTTGAGCAGCCTCTCTAAACCCAAAACACAGCTAAACTGAATAAAATACGATAGTCCTGCAGATTTTGGTTTAAAAACTCCATCATATTTGGTCACCTCTTGCACTCTCAAGTCAGAGCACACAAAAATAATCTCCTATTCCACAGATAATGAGGAAGACCACGAACAACCACCATGTAACAACTGAAGTTTTAAAAAGTAGGTAGCATTAACCACACACCACTACATGCAACAATTTTCTTAAAGTTTTTAGTAAGAGTTTTACGGCACTTGAAACACAATAAGGTCATATAAGTGCATAAGATTAGAAGTGTTACAAGAGAGTAACAAACATAAAACAGAAGGAGGAGAAATCAGGATGATAGATATTTGATAGGAAAAAAGGAGCAAACCACACCAGAGCACCCGCCAACCACCCACAAGCAACAACTGAAGTAAAAAAAAGAAGGTAGGATTGAGCACGTACCACTTGGTCCAGCTCCACACCCAGAATCTGACTCCACAGCTCAGCTCTCATGGACACCGGGCAGCCTTTTTTGGAAAATTCTCGGGAGATCGGAGCGTGTTTACTGCTCAAAACTGGAAAGAAAGTGAAAGTACCACAAAGATAAAGTGGGACACAGCTGGACAGAGGTGGGGACTATATTGCTGTACACTGACAATACGTTTAAAAAAATTTACAGCAGTTTTGTGATAAATAGGCGTTTTGTCGGTGAAACCATTTAAAAATCTATTTAAAAATTAGTCACAGTTACACTTAGATTTTTTTCACCCAAGTAGGATAACTGATCAAGCTATCTATTTAGCGCACATTACAAAATTTGGTACCAAAACTGAAAAAAAGGCGCTTTGTTAGCTAAGAGCAGTATAGCCCAGGACAGAAATACATGGAGAGCTCCTGTTGGTGGCCTATACTCCAGTATGGGGTGAGAAAGGCCGATGATGATACAGATACAAATATTTACTCAATGAATTAGAACAAATGTGCGACTGTTTGCTTGTTTATTTCAGCAAAGAGAAGTACATCCACACAGTAAAGGTAATTTAGAGCAGGAAAAAGCAATAAACACAAACAACACAGGGAAAGAAATAAAGTAGGACCTGCAAGTGACGCCCTCCGACCTCCCACTTGGGCGAAGGGAAAAAGACCAGGTCAATAAAGGTATTTCAAGATAATTTAAGAGACAAAAGGAATGTTGAACAAAGATTGTTGAGGTCAGTTGCAGATCTAGCACTTGAGAAGAAGAAGAAAAACAGAGAAGTGAGTTGTGAACCAGGATGGCCAATGTCGTTTTTTTTTCTTCAGATCTTGCACATTTTTCTTGCAACAAAAGAAACACAGCACAAAAAGAAACAGGTCTCTATTAAGATGGTTAACAAAAGACTTCTATGCAAGCTAGACAAGCCCTTTTTTTCCTTTTATCAAATATATACGTACATGGCAATTTCTTCCTCCCGTCTCTGCCACAGACAATAACCTTTATCACAGCAAAAAACAAATGCTAACAATTTCCACCTGTTTAAACATGGCATTGGGCTGAACGGCACACTCTCAAAGCCTACTGGATTAACAACAACAACAGCAGCAGCCAAGCATATACAGCAGAAAAATGAAACATAATAAAAATGTAAAATTAAAGCACACATCTATCGAGGGGAAGTCACCTTTTCTGCCCAGTTTTGTCCTTTCGTTGTCAAAGAGTTCCGCAGGAATGTCGCTGAGGTCGTCGACCCCTGTCTGGCACTGTGTGATGGCCATGTCACTGTACTGGAGCCTCTGGGGATGGGGAGTAGGGGGTGGGTGGGAACAGAGGGACGATGAACTGACTTAATTCTTTACCCACGAGTGGGGTAAACCCAAAATGCCGCAGCCATATTTTAGTACCAAATCTAAAATTGAGATATACATCATCAAATTGGTCATTCAATCAAAACAAGTAAACCAGAGAACGCTTCTGTGAGCTTTATGATCTGTTGGGGTAAAAATGTAGATAGTAAAGTACATAGAGCTTGCTGATGAGGAGGTATATGAGCTATGCAAACGCTAGTTATTCATTATTTCTTATGATCTATTATGTAAAAAGTCTCTACAGCATTCTAGAAACAGTCCACAGGGGACCATCACTCCTTCGAACAGACTCACCAACTCATTCAAGGTTTTCACTTTCATGGGCACTTGAATCAAACCCCAGGGTACGTCGAAGGATCTGTGAGCAAAGAAAAAAGAAAAAAAAATTGCATGAGAAGAGAGCCGCTGGCAAACAAGACGCAGGAACAAATTTAATTTTACAAGCAAGATCAAAGCTCTGTGAAATGGATAGTTACACCTCTTCTTTTTAAACTAAGACTTCAGATTTCTGTAAGTTGCAGGCCTATTCTAGTTCTGTTGCAGCTAAGTTAGTTTAAAATGTGCATGCATACATTATATTTTTATTATAAATAAGATTGGTTTCAAGCTACAAGCTAGCATAACCCACCAACATGTTCAGAAAAGAATTAATATTTGACATATATAAGGATACAGTTGCAGAACAAACAAGAAGGTTTGATAATCAAAGAGGAAAACAAAATTTAAAAAAACAACACCATTTTTTAATTTAAAAAATAATGAAGCATCTTTAGACTGGACGTCTCAACTGTTTATTAGACAAACTATTCATTTCAACTTCTCATCGGAGCCTTCAACCGTTTCACACACACAAAAGCACACACCCCTTGTACTTACCCTACATTGCCACAGCTGTTGCAGTTCGGGTTCTGCAGACTGACGACAACCTCCAGGAAATCTTTGGGAGCATAAACCGGTCGGATCTGGCTCAGGTCTGATAAAAAAGGGTCAGCATTTAAACACGATTTTAGTTTGAGTAAAGAATTCATCGGTTTGTTTGAGTAAACAGAAGCATATCAACACATTACCGTCATTTAGTGCTGGAAAAAAGTAAGACAGACAGACAGAAACAACAGACAAAAAGTAAAGAGGTAGGACCTTTCAGTATCAGTACCGGTAGCACCCTCCAACCACTCACTGAGTAAAGAGAAGCACACAGACTTGATAAAATTAGGTACAAGGAAAAATTATGCAGACAGATGCAACAGGGTGAAAGAAAAAAAAGTACGACCTCGAACCACCCGTTATGATTATTTGCTGGAGACAAAGAGAACACAATTAAATATCGCCACAATGATAGCCATAAACCAGAAAAAAAACAGACATTATTTGCAAACAAGATGTTTCCTATCATCTGCAATAACACTGCTTTCAAAATGAACATGTTCATTGCTGTTGATCTTTTAAATTCTATGCTCTTACACGGATATATCAATAGAACTTTCAAAAGAATCTGGAATAAATTCCTGCCTGCATGCGGTTTGAGAGATGCATCTGATGTGACATGTTGTATTATTGCAAGTTTTATTTTCTCTTTATACTAAAATTGTTTTGTGATAGTATTATACAATCTAAATGTTATGTATATTATATCTACAAGCGTTTTTTCCATTCCTAACAAAGCCATGAAAACTTTCCCACAGGGACAATCAAGTATATTCTGATCTTAAAAAAGAGGACAGACAGAAACAACAACATGAGGCCTAAACAACATGAGGGCTAAAGGAGCAGGACTCAGGTCACCCCAGGATGTTCTGTTCTTTCTGCATTTTTTCCATGAGTTTTTAAAATGTTTTGGGGGGGGTTTTTTGTTTTTGTTTTTCTTTTTTGGTTTTTTTTTTGTAACCATCACTCAGGGACAGAAAGCTGCTATTGTATTTACTAGTAGCAACCTAAGTTTCAGCACAACATTTGAAGCCCATCCACGATCTGCAGTTCAAAAGAAAATACAAACAGAAAATGAATCTGCTGAATAAATCACAGATAACGAGTCAAGGAAAGTAGATTATTGTACCATGATATTATCATTGTACCTTTCAAAAACTGAAAGAGTTAGTTTTTCAGCAATGTGGATTTCTCTTTTTTTAAGGGAGTGTGTGGGGAGCGGAGAAATGATAATACATTTTATGAGACAACTTCACAACTGAATGTCGCGTAAAACAATAATTTCATTCAGGCTACGAGACACAGACGGGAGCCAACACTGGGGCAAACAACATTGGGCGGGTAAATATAGGATGCGGAAAAAGCCAACTGAGCTGTCTGAGAGGATGGTGATGATTACGCAGAAATACAAGAGAAATTACTTACACAAACGTTAAAAAAGTAAAAAATATTACAATCTAACTTCTATGTGCACTTGACTGAGCTCAATGACAGTCACACTCTCTGCTGCTGTGTCTTTGCCTCAGTGAACAAACCAAGAGTTCGCCAGTATTACAACATATAGTATAATCCGCTTATAGTATAATCCGCTTATATCGACATGCTATGGGAAGTAGATTTGATGTAGATACATAAAAATGTCGATACATGAAAATATATAAAGCCAAAGAGGAAAAAACAAGGGGAGGTCAGCGGTAAACTGAGAATGGGATAGGGAAGGGGAGTGAGTGATCGGGAGTGGGGGTAGGGAGGTGATGCCCAGCGCATGAGACGTTCGTGTCTGTGAGGCACTGTACTGTGTTGGAGACTACACTGTGTTGGCCCTACATGACCTACTAAAGCCTGGTGCGTCGATATAGGCTACTTGGCGGGTATGTGGACTTAATGAAGAACTAATCTGTTAACTCGTCAGCGTAGCTTTTCTCCCCATTTATGTTCGTGGGCTTCCCCAAGTACCCAGGAAGCATGTCAATAAAGCAAAGTGGGCAGAAAAGAAGTCGATATAAGAGAAATTGTTTAGTGAAGATACTGAAGGAAAAAGTTCATAATTGGAAAATATGTCGATACGTCAAAATGTCAATAAGTCGGATGTCGATATAAGAGGATTTTACTGTAGGCTTCATCAATGTTAACACTTTCCACCCATTCCGTGCGCAGAGCGCTAGACCTTTGTCCCTACGTACCAGAATGTGAACATGGTACATCACTGCTACACCTGTGTCTCAGAAAAAACACCCCAATCATTGTGACATTATCAGCGCAGCATTGAGAAAATTAAATGTGACGATCTCTTGTTCGCCAAGAAAGGGATTATTATCGGAACTAAAACCACTAGATCAACCACATTTAGCAACCAAATCCTCATTGTGGTGTAAGGGTAAAGCAGCACTCAAGCTAGATCTTCTCGACATTTTTCAAAACAAATTTCAGTCCACCTGTAAACTAATTTTTGCGATCAAAGGCCACACAACCATTCAGAAAGGAAATTATAACTTTAGCAAGTGCGCATATCTAAAATATTTTTGTTGCTATATCACACCGTCGCCAATCGGCATCCCATGGGGAAAAAGGGCGGCTTCTTCTTACCGTTGCCGATCGGCATCTCATGGGGGGCAAAGTGTTAGTACAAAGGCAAAAGAAAGGCAGCAGTTTCTAAAAAATGAACACAACACTTTCGTGTACAGAACATGACATAATTGATATCAATTAAATACTGTCAAAATTGTCCAAGACGGTCACCCATTGTCTTGGAGAAAAGGGTTTTTTTTTTTACTGATGGATAATATCTTGAACAGTGTCCTTATTTTTTTTTATGCAAAAGGGGAAGTGGGAAGTGGTTGTATATACAGGTGAATGTCTTGGAGTGGAGGCCATTACAGCAGGCTCTACTGTAGTCATAACACTCACTGCACTAATTTGCTACCTTTGATTTACAAAGTTCGGCCTGACACATTATTGATCACATTCACAGTGCAGGGGAACGGCAAACAGTGACACACACACACACACATACAAACACACATACACACACACACACACATACACACACACACACACACATACATACATGCGCACGCACATACATACACACACACACACACACAACCATTCCATCTAACAGTGCAGGGAAACAGCAAACAGTGACAGACACACACACTCAACCACTCTATCTTCATCTCACCTATCCCTCTACAGATACCAGAACTGCCACGCATAAATGCTTTTGAGAGCAGAAAAAAAAAGCGCATACTAAAATTGATTGATGCCAGCACAACTAACAAATGTTTTTGAGACAGACAGAAGTGTTAAACCATTTACTAAAAACAATGCATTTGTTATTACAATAGTTTGAATGGAACAACAAATTACTTTTAATTTACAAACAACAATTATCATTAAACAAATTGGCTCATGAAATTTAATAAGATCATAATATTATGCTTCTAAAGTATTAAATAAATCATGAAAAAAATTAATGAAAAAAAGTGAAGCACCACTGGCTGCAACAGGTTATATCTGTATGTCCCTAACCTGGCAAGGCAACCAATGATAATAGTTTTGTCTTTTAACTAAAGCGTGCACACATTAAAATAAAATATTTCCCCCCCTCCCCCCGTGATTAATTTCTTTTTAAAATACAATGTCAACATTTTTTACACAAATATTAAAAAACTGCAGATGAACAGTAAGGACAGAAGAATTTACTACAACTTCCCACCTGGCCCATCTACCCCTAGCTCTGTCCATCTGACCATCATGTCTTTCTGCTCTCTTTCTGGTCGCTGAAAAGAAAAGGGACAGAGGAAAATGCACTTAAGAAAAAGACTACTTCATTTATCC
>NW_004797908.1:40059-49804 GCF_000002075.1 Aplysia californica | reverse complement strand
AATGCTGTGCAAAGCGTACGGATCGGATTAATGAGTAAATTTCTTCTTTGAAAAGTAGTGGCACAGAGTTCCCCACGTCGTATGGATACGACTGTAAAACAAAATGGACGGATAGGGTTAAGACGATTTGTGGCTTCTACTATGGCCAATGAGAACAATTCTGGTAAAGAAGAGTTAGCTAATTAATTTTGAGCATTTAAAAGTTTCATTAACTGTGCACAGTTAACGCAAGCTTCTCTCTTGGCTTTAACATTTGTAATTCAAAAAGCCTCATATGATTTGCTCCCCTGTCTGCATATGACTGCAAAATTCACAGGAGACTAAGGAAAATGTAACATATTATGAATGTTTCAAAGAAACTAATTACTTTTCTAAGTCATGGTAAGTTCATTAACAGTGTCGCTGCTAAAAATGAACTTGAGGATCTACTTTAAATGTAAAGTAGCTATATTATTTAAAAGGTACCAGTTGTTTTCTTTTCTTTTCTTTTTTTTTCAATTTTTCAAGTATTTGTCAGACAAAATTGAAGAAAAGTGTATTTTGTTCCACTAAATTTTTTTTTAAAAACCAATAGACAAATTCTGACTTTAAAACAACATTTTGAAAATGTAAAAAAACATATTACACAAATCAGGTCACGAAAAAAAGTTATTCTGATAAAGACCTTAGGCCTCTAAAAAATGTCGAAAAAGCTTTTTTAGAACCCTGGAGACATTAGTTTTTTCATAGTGGTACAAACAGGGACAGTATGCATATAAATGAACTTGCAGTCATAACAAGCTTAAGCTACTTTATTCAGGTTTCTATGGGGGTATAGAAATACCTACATGTAATTTTTAAAAAATATTTAAAGATCTGTCTCACCCGTCGAGCCAATGGAATGGTCAGTTCTGTACACATACTATTCAGGCTCTTCAGGATCTTCTTCTCCCAGGCAAGCTGTGGAAAAGGTTGATTCATTAGCATAGTTAGATGCTCTCAGTTTTAAGACGATAAAGTACATAAATGTGTCACGACTCTGTGGAATCAGGTGCTTGTCAATTTTTGGGTATGAGGAGTTATTGGTATCTTCTTAAAGCTTGTTATTTGCCTTGTTTTCAATACCCATCTATCTTGAATTGAAATCAAGATAATTGTGACTGAAGGAGGTGGGGGTCACCTGGTTTCAGAGGTAAAATAAGCGAGAAAATGGTAGCCAAAGTTTCGTGACTTCCATAGCTTGAGAGTCCTTCAAAACTGAAAATTTACACTTTCGGTCCTTCAATCAAAGTTTTCCAGTAAAATTTACTCAGAAATTTGTTTTTAAATGGACAAAAAAGATGTCGAGCCAAACCCACTGAAAAATGCAGGTTCCTTCGATTTCATTATTTTGACAGGCGCCTTATTTCACCATTATGCCTCACAAATGTATAAGAAACATCTCAATTGCACTTTTAAAAATAACTTTAAGATAACGAGAGATGACCACAATTTCTACATTAAAATGAGCTTTAGAGGCAGCATGTGATTAAGGCAAAATAAGTATGTGATTATGGCAAAATAAGTCCAAAAAAACATCAGAGAGAATATTCAATTAGTTTGTGAGTACAGAAGGCATAAAACAAATATTAGAAAATGATTTTTGTCACACCAAAGCAAAAATTAAAACAGGACGAAGGTCACAGCTCTGTAATTCTAAACAACAAGAGTCCCTCCAGTTCTCCTCTTTCTGAGAGGCTTTTATTCAATACACGTTTTCAACTCTCAGTTTTCTAAATAACCCAGAACATTTTCATTCTATAAGGTTATTACTTCCACCTTGCTCATATGCATATTCTCCAAACAACCTTACCTGTGCCTTCCGTACATAGGTCAGCGGTTCTTTGAGTTGCTCAGGAGAACCTAGTATACCATTGGTCATTGACTTTGGCTGAGACTGCAAAAAGTGATAGATTGCATTTCGAAGCTTGCGATCCCATCCTGAGGACATGGACATTTTTAATAAATCAGGAGGCTTAACAAAACAATAGCAAAATATATTGCTTTGAAACATTCTCACATATCATTTGCAAAGGGTGAAGACAATAGATGTGACAGCATGGTGGAAGCAGGCATTCATCACTTTTTGGACATGCAGAGTTATTGGAGTCATTTTAAAGTTTGTTTATTTGTCCTTCTTTTGAAAAAAAATATTTAAAAAATCTATCTTAAACAGAAGTCGAAATATGCAATTGAAGGAAGTGGGGGGCTACATCAAGAAAATGACCACAACCAAAGATTGGCGAATCCCATAGCTTGAGAGTCCTTGGAAACTGAAAAATTGCATTTTTTGTGCTTTTAATCAATGGATTTAAAAAAAAAAAAAAATCCTTACAGAAATGCATTTTTAAATGGATATATAAGGTCCATTGAGCCAAGAAAAAAGAATTCAATAAAAATTGCCAAACCAGTGGAACAATGTCGGTTTTTTTAATTTCATTATTTTGACGAACGCCTGATTTTGCCATGATGCCTCACAAAAACAAAACACAATTCCCTCCTTGTTAGAACCATCATTCATACATTACCAGAAACTGCAAATGAGAGGGTAAAAATGAGAACCAATAATAAGTCCAATAACCATTCTAACAAACCAGTTCTAAATCCTAGCTTCCGAAAAAAACACATTCTGGCTCAGAGAAGTTGAGAAAATACTCAGCCTTTGTTTTAAATAATGTGAGAGAGACTGATTATTAAAATATTTTTTCTTCATTCTCATTGTGATGTGACCTGATCCCAATCATATATACAGACTACAGTAGTCTCCGCCTAAGATCCTACCGCTTATATGGTCCCAGTTCGCCTAAGATCCCGTTGTTTTGGAAAAACAGAATTTTTACAATACATATAAAAGTCACCCCTAAGATCCTGCTCTGATCCGGGCTAAAGCAGCTACATTCGGCAACGTTCCCGCTTTTCAGGTTATAATTTAGTTGTTTTTTTCCTTTTAAAAAAAAAAAAAAAGAAGAAGAAACCTGAGCACGCTCAGCTGATCAACCAAGTAGCAAAAACGGGCGATCATTGTACGGTCCGTCGCGTCTCGAACAATCCACTCTCATGAATGCGATCACACCTCTGCTGTAAATGTCGATAAGCGGTTACAATATTTGCCCCAGACGGGATCGCACCAAGGTGTGAATTTATCAACACGTTGCTTTCCCCGATCACAGGAGCCGTCCGCCTAATCTAACATCACACACTAGGTGGGGAGGGCCTACAAGTGCATCAGATTCCAGACTGCATTCCATCAAACTGTCCAACTCGTGCACGCTTACACTTTTCCCAAAACATCGCTCCCATCTTTCAATTTTGCGCTCGAACTTCCAAGACAGACTGGCGTCCATACTCGTGGACTGTCCGATCCCCTTTGCGTAAAGTGGTCATCTTTTGGCAGTGAACCAGCGTTTGATTCTTTTTTAAATTGGTGTGGTCACAACACAACGATAATGATGCATCATGACATGGGCTGGGAACTCCGTCAAAGATGGAAAGCAATACATTTTTGGTGGGGGGCATTGCCTGAAGCCATCTGGCCCACCTGACACAGTTTTTTTTTAAGCCTCCCCCCAAAAAACCCAAACAAAATACAAAAAAGTCATGTCAGTTCATTTTTAAGTAAGGGGAGATCATTGTACAGATTTTGGGCCTGACAATTTAATGAGTTACTGTGGATTCTTCCCCTGGTCATTCGGCTAACATCCCCCTTCGCCTAAGATCCCGCATAACCAAAGATCAATCTGAGTGGACCAAAATATGTTCACAACTGGATCGAATCCAAATGAACAAGAGATATATTACCATTCTTCACCAAACAAAAGATCTTTCCTGTAGCTTACCAGCAGACCCAAGGCCATTTTGTACACCTTTCTTCAGCTCAGAGATTCTAAGACTTGTTTTCTGAGCTTCTTCCTGGTGACAAAAAAAAAAAGAAAGAATTGATGAAAACCAGTATTTTTTATATTTTCAAAAAATTAATTAAACAATCCCTTTAAAACTTGCTATACAAAATAAAGTCTAGATCTAGCTATGAGAGAAAATCTAAGCCAAATACTAGCTCGAGTTATTGTTCTACCCGCCTCCGTCTACAGTCAACCGTAAGTGTTGGCCGTTCGGAGTCCGAGTCGCGAGAGACTTACCTGAGCAGAAATTAGCAAATCATTAAACAGAGTCGAGGACCTCAAGAACTGCAAAACATTAACCAAAAGGTTATCAGGCTGCTGTTCGACACTACCCATCTTTGAGTCAAGGATGCTCTCTACGAGGAAAGCACGTAACATCAATCACTTTTTACTTCACAAAGCAAAATTTCAAGAGCAGACAGTCGCCATCTTGACAGCAACCGATACACAACATCGTAGAAACGCCAATAACCGCTGTGACCGAAGATGCCCGACTTCATTCTTCCTTATGTTTAGTGTGAAATATGTTTGCGGAAAAATTCGGCATTCCCGGTGAAAGCTGAGGAAATTTTTTTCGAGTGATTTCCCCTGAACTTTGCTTTACTTTCTATTAATTCTAACTTTCTTACGTTTTACCAGCAACTTCCGTTTGTTGGGATGATGAAAACTTCAGGCTGGCCTATGAGTGAGTTCCACCTTATGGCTTGATAACCGAAGACAGTTCGAAGTTTTTCCTGCCAGACAGCCGCCATGCTTCTCACGCTCCAGGGCGTGATATTTCTTTTAGCTGCAGTTGCTACTGTTGTTGCATTTCTCGTAAGTGCCACGTCGCTATGTTTTTCTCTCATTTCAACATGTTCTTATACCATGCACCGGGTTACTGGGGACATCATAGATATTTCTTGTTGCAAAGCCCAATTAGTAGAAGAGGTCTTGTCTTCGACTTGGACTTAGTTAAGTCTGTCTAGAATCTAGATCTAAATCTAGATCTAGATCTAGATCTAGATCTCGATTAGATGCTTTGATATTGACAGCTCTCAGTCACAGTGGAATTATTGTTTTTTTACAATCTACATTTCAGTTCCTGCTCTACGCTTACATGACCACCAAGGCCTACCCAGTGGTATCTCGCCATGACAGCGAAAAGTTTTACTTTGACCCGAGCTCCAAGTCCAAGCGAATGTTTCCTGACTACAGTGAGAACCCCTCCCTGGACTTGTCTGTCATTGTCCCAGCTTACAATGAGGAGCAGAGATGTAAGCTAACATTGTTGCTTTTAAAAATAGAAATATTTTTTGTGTCTAATTATATTCTTAATTGATAAAATCTTTGTTCTACAGACTTCAACATAAGTTAAGGACCACTTGCAAACACTCTGATGAATCTTGGGTCGACCTGCACGTGGACGTTCTTGTACCTATCCAGTGGCTTGATCGCGCTGCCTCAAGCAGACAATGACAGAGTGTGACACTGCAAGCCTCCTTGTTCTTGCAACTTCTTGGGCTCTAACACCATCCTGCAGCATTGCTATAGCTCTGGCACAAATCAAAATCTCTCAGCTTTCGTCTTGGTAGCATGTTGATGCGATACTGGATTTTGCGCAAACGGTTGCTTACATTGCCACCAGAGTGAGCACAGTTCGAGATCGTACACACGTCCGTTTATGATGTGTTCCAGAAATTTGTACTGAGGAGTGTCCGTGGTGCCGCACACAAGTCGGGACTAGCTTGTTGACTGCAGATACTGGAAAGTCTGGGTTTTTTAAAATCTTTACTTCACTGCTTGCGAGTGTGGTTCGGCCCTTACATCAATAAACCTCTTTGTAAATAAAATTCCGTTTCTTTTTCGTATTTACTCTGATGGCCTTTGACTATGATCCCATTGTCCACATAATGTTATGGCAGCTTGATTAAATTTGATGTGACTATACAATAAGAGTAGAGAATGTAAAATATTTTGAAAGGAGGTTTATGAACTGCTTTTCACTTAAATTTTTTATGTACTCCTTGATGTGGGTACACTGGTCTCATCTGTTAATTGACTGTACCACTAGGCTCGTTTTTGAAAATTTGTAGGTAAATGAATTTAGGGGTTTTTGTGCATTTTTTGTTTGTGTGTTTAGTGGGGGGGTTCTGTCCTGATAACAGTACTTGAAGAGTTAACCTTAGATAGGATGTAGCTCTACCTCTGTACATGATTCACTTGCAGTGCCAGTGATGATGGAAGAGACAATGGAATATTTGGAGAAAAGACAGACCGAGAATCCTTCCTTCAAGTATGAAGTGATTATTGTTGACGATGGAAGCAAAGATCAGACAACCGAGGTATTTCTTGACAGATGTTATATATTTGGTCATTATTTCATTTTTATGTGTGTGAAAATCGCTGT
Source organism: Aplysia californica (assembly GCF_000002075.1). Lineage (NCBI taxonomy): Eukaryota > Metazoa > Mollusca > Gastropoda > Aplysiida > Aplysiidae > Aplysia > Aplysia californica. The sequence goes on along the minus strand of NW_004797908.1, from coordinate 43,498 downwards.
TATTGTGTGCTTCACAAAATATAATGATGTAGATTCTATGATCTTAATTATTCTTTCCCAAGAAGGTGAAACTGACAGAATGTTTGTGTTTGTAATAGGATCTCATTGTACTACTACAAAGTGTTGTTTACGTTATGTAACATACTACCTCTATCATTGTTGGAAATGACAGTTTATATGACAATAGCAAACTTCTTTTGAAGACCTGTTTGAAAAAAAAAAGGTTTTTTTATTTTATTCTTACATGGTTGCTTGTTCTTGAAACTTGAAAACATTAAAGTATAAATGACCATAGCAGCTAGTGAAAGCAGGAATAAAGTGTAGATTTGTATACCTATGAGGATGGGGTTTCAGTGCTTTCTTTTTATAATTTGGATCATAGGAAAGAAATTTTTAAAAGATGTTTTATTAGTTTCTGTGTCATCTAGTTCTTCACTTATGGTAACCTGTGTGTTTTCTTTCTCTGTATTTGTCATTTTTATTAGATTGGACTAAAACAGTCTGAGCAGTACGGTGCTGAGAAAGTTCGAGTGCTCACCCTCCAGAGGAATAGAGGAAAAGGTGGCGCAGTGAGACTGGTATGTTTGTCTTTTCTTGATTGAGAGGGGTAGAAATTGTTGTGGATGTTTCGCTTTCCAAATTTAAAATCTATACTGGTCGTGTGATGCGCATTTGAAAGTCTTTTGATTATTTCTAGATTATATTTGCAGGGTATAAATCAGCATGTAAATAAGGATTTATGGGCATTGCGTAGTGTAAGTTACTATTTATTTTCAGACAGCAGCGGTATGATAGAATCTTTTGTAAATCAGAAAGAATTTAAGTTAAGGCAAAAAAGATTTTGTATCAGCATATTTTGTAGTCCTTTCTTTTTTAGCAAATGTTTAAAATGCATTTTTTTTAATCCCATAAGGGCATTTTGGTTTACAGGGGCAAACATACATACCTACTCATAAATATCTAATTATAAATACAAACACGTATACATGACATAAATACACAGTATTACCCAATTGCAGAACAATTTTACATTCATGCCATTGCTGGCCGCCACTGTCTCTGCATTCGTCATCTCCCAACTGTAAATCCCCAGGGAGTGTTGTCCAGCAGGGGGAGGCAAATCTTGTTTGTGGACGCTGATGGAGCCAGCAAGTTCAGTGACCTTGACAAGTTGGAAAAGAACATGGAGGAACAGAAAGAGAAAGCCAAACTCCGGTCAAAGAGCAGGAAGAAAGCAAAGAATATGGTTAGTGTGTGCATGATTGTGGTCCACTTGTCTCTTAGTGAGTTTGTGCACGATACTGTGGTGTCCTGAAATGGGTTCGTTTGTGGTGGGCGGACATTTTCAACACAGCGTTTCCAAAGTTGTTTATTTTTCATTTGGTTCATAGATACACGCAAAGATTTTTCTAGTCCTATTTCCACCATTTCTGCTCTGCTACTGATGATAGCAGACATGAAAGGTTCAAAGCTCATAATGTAGCTGTCAGGTCATTGCTATGGAGACCTGCCAAGTATTCTGGTAAAATTGGAGTCCTCTGATTTGAAAAAAAAAATTTATTATTTTATTTTTTGCTCATCGAAGAAGAAGGATGGGATTCACAAAATCATGGGTGTTTTTTTGTTAACTTAAGTTTCCATAGGTAGTACACAACTTATTATAAATGACATGAAAATACACATGTATTTGCGTTTTTTGGGTGATTATCTAAAATAGCATAAAAATACACAAGTTTGTGTGCAATATTTGCGCAGTATACCGTAAATGATGTCAACATATCTATTTTCAGTACACACATGCTTATTTATTGCAGTTGGTTGGTATCATAACCCTACTATTTTTGGGTTATAGAGACTCCGATTATTTTTTTCCAAAATTCTGAGACTACTTTTGTTTGTACAGTTTAGTATGTGCTCACTGCAGCTGTTGCTTAGTTAGTATTTTATGTTTGTTTGTTTTTCTATTCACTTACAGGAATCAATGGCTATTGTGTGTGGTTCTCGGGCCCATCTGGAGGAGGATTCTATAGCCACTGTAAGCCTTACTGTTTTTGTACCGTTCAGTGTTTTTTAAATAATTTTTTTTTAAAGAGAATAACATTTTGGCCTCAATAATGGTGATTTAGTGCAAGAAAAAGAGCGAGACAGGCTTACCGGGAAAAAAACCAGAGAGAAAGAAAAGAAGTAGGAGCTGCTAATGGTAACCTCTAACCACCCGTTTGCCCTTTGGTGTAAACTTTACCTGCTTCTTGCTCATTCCAGTATTATAATTTTTGTCCTTTTTCTGTTCCTTGTGCAGTGATGTCATTGCCGTTCTAGTTCAATACAGCGTTCTATTTGGTAACAGCTTTGTGAGAATTTAAACCATTTTTTTTCTTTTCATGACTGTGAGCAGCTGTGGATATTTGATTTGAGCGAACCATCAGTGCTGTTATTTTTGTTAAGATTTGCTAGGTTTTGATAACAGAAACTGGCTGTCTTGACCATGTTTGTTCAGCTAGTAATGACAAGTAACCGGTAACCTCTTGTGGTAATTTATTGTCTCTTTTGTTTTGTTTTTTAGCTGAAGCTGTGAAATTCATGTAGCTGTGTGTAATGCTCTGATACTTCATCCCAAGACTGCCTTTGATGGTCACAATAGCAATGATGATATGATCACTGTTGACACTTCATTTGGTGATTATTATTTTTTTCCCCCTCAAACAGAATGCTGTTTATGAAAGGTATATGTAGAAGAGTCTTAGATTGGTATCTTCTGTTGACTGTTTTATTTTGTTGCTTTCTTTCCCAGAGATCAATGTTCCGCACATTCCTGATGCTGGGTTTTCACTTTGTTGTGTGGCTGCTGGCGGTGCGTGGAATCCGAGACACTCAGTGCGGGTTCAAACTGTTCACTCGGGAGGCTGCCATTCTTCTCTTCTTGAACCTTCATGTGGAAAGATGGTATGTCCTCGACTGAGTTTTTGGTGGGGGTGTTTTGTTGTTTTTAATCCCTTGCCCGTTTATATGAGATTGACGCCCTCTGATAAGTTCTTTTTTTTTAATGTGTATTATAGTGTCCAATAGTGTATTGCGTACATACTTAGTATGACAGGTTACCGATAAAGATTCCAGGATTTTAGATGTAATTCATTGATCTGAGAGCAATGATGATTTTAAAAATAATGTTGGTGATGAGTGATGATGTGGGATTGCGTTTAAGCTGTGTAAACGTTAGTCCTATCTTCCTCTGCTCCAATGAGTCACAAGGGACATGGGCACCCTCTATCCCGTTCTTACTGGAACCATCTGTTATGTCACTGTGAAGTTCAGGTCCTCAACTGAGTTATCAGTCGTCCTTACCTGTAGAACTTCACCACAAATCTTTCAAATTAAAACAAAATCACTGCTTTCATTCATTAGTGACACCTTGAAGTCCGGTGTTGAGTTTGTAACTATG
>NW_004797908.1:27540-39924 GCF_000002075.1 Aplysia californica | reverse complement strand
TATGTTTTCATACATTTCTGTTGGTGAGCAAATATGTGCTGCTTTGAAAGAATCAACATAATATGTGCTTTTGTTATATTTGATTTCATATATTTATTTATGGTTTTCCATCCTCAGGGCTTTTGATGTAGATCTGCTTTACTTAGCACAATATTTTGGCATTCCTGCTGGAGAAGTGGCCATTGAATGGCAAGAGATTGAAGGTAGCAACTTGTGTTCTGTCAGCTTGAATATTATGCTAAGGCCGTTCTAAACTGACTGGAATGGGTGAAAGAGTTATTGCTTGAATAAAAAAAAAAAACAGCAGTAGAAGTTGGTCTTTGTCTTGAAGGTCCACTGTCAACATTTGTGAGTCGAAAAAGTATGTTGGTATGATAATAATATTATTATAGATTGCAGCTGTATAGTGCAAGTAGGTTCTATGGGGTTCTATGGGATTTTACTATTACAGTGAAGTCTGCTAAAACAAGTACAATTAATCCAAAAACAGCTGTAATTGAAAAAAAAATATTTTTGATCCGTGATTTTTTTTTCTATCTATTTAGACAACCTATAAACAAAAATGGCTAAGCCAAAGAAAATCTGGTGGTCCAGCAGATTTTGGTCCAAGCAGACTCCACTATTACTCATACAGACCTTATAATATTCCAAAACATTCTCAGCTTTCTGTGAACTATTCAGTTCAATCTGTCATTGTACAAGTGCTCAAACACCTGCTGAGATCTTTCACTGTCATCAGCCATGCATCCATTTTGATCTGAGTGAAGGGGAGAAAATTTGTTAAAGGTGTATTCCCCAAGTTTAACACATTCAATTCTGGCCGCGATTTGAACCCTCAGCCTTACAAATACTTGTCCTCTAGCCTCACGACTTGCCTACATTTTGACTAGAATTTTTAACGTAACTTAAGTTTTCAGACATAATATGAGCACAAAAAGTAAGTAATTAAATAAGCAAAGGGTCTCTCAAAATTAAACTGATTTAAACCAGGTGACAACACTTGAATATTTATTATACACATGGATGGTGTTGTGCTCTCATTGTTGAACTGGAAGGGATAGGTCATGTTTCTTTTGTGTTTTGTTTTGTTTTTGGGGTTTTTTTGGAGGGAAAGGGGGGGGGGGGTTAAGTTCTTTAACCACTACCACGACAGATCTACAGGTCATCAATAAAAATTAGTCTTCTGTATACGGTACTTTTTGGTACTACTGAGACAGCTTTTAATATATGTGTTTTGAATTTTGTCTACATTTTTAACAAATCTTATCCTACCTATGTTTCAGGTACAAAAATGGTTCCAGTGTGGAGTTGGCTACAGATGGGCAGGGACATCCTTTTGATACGTCTCAGATATAGTTTAAGCATTTGGAAAATCAAAAGTAAATTTTGATAGACATTCAAAATATATCCCATTGCCTTATATCATAACAGATGTTTGGTCTGTCATGTTTCATGCATTAGTTTGTCAAAATGTGTGACCCTAAAATGTTTGTTGTTCGTTAAGTTATTGATAAAACTGTTGGGGTTTTTTGTATGCTTTATCTGTATATTTTTGGAATTGCAAGACTTTGCTTTTCAGCATATTTGGCTGCAGAATCTATGAAAAAAGGGAGAGTCAATAGTGGGCAAAGCCGTAGAAAACATTATCTAAACGGAATTGTAGAGAAATTGTGGGAGATCTCACTGTGGCATGTTGTTTTCTCTATTGTCTTTTGTGTCCATGGGATCTTTGTGGTGAAAAAAAATGTTATTGCTGGCAGTACCTATTTCAGTCTGTTTAGACCATTGCATCGTATCGGTTGCTAGTGTCTAATCTGAGCACAAATGTTAAAGACAATGGCCAATGGCCTTTTTAAAGAGGTACAACAGTTCACGCTCAGATGTAGGCCTACCTGAAAGTCGCATATGAGAGACAAAATCTATACCTGTGATTTCTTTGTTTCCTGTTCCGTGAGCTTATCTTGTCATACATGATTTGAGTTTTGAAAGCGTGTATGTGGTGTTGGGAACCTCACATTATCTTGCCTTAGGCTTCATGTATGTATGTGGAGGTGGTTGGTGGACGCAAGGGTATGGTTTGCTCCTTCTTTCCTATCAAACATATATCATTTTTATCTCTCCTCTTTCCTTTCTTTGTATGTTACTCTCTGGTAACACGTCTAATCTTTGGCACTTATACTAGGATCTATTTGTGTTGCAAGTGCCATAAAACAGTTACTAAAACTAAAACTGGATCTACGATACTTATCTGTGCATATATTGAGAGTTCCTGTAAAAGTCATTCAGCAGTTGAAGGTGCAAGAGGCTGTGTCATTTGGGAAAAATCACTGAATGGTTGTTTTATTACCAAATGACTTTACATTCATGTGGTAACCCAAATGTTTAAAGTTGGAATGACATTTTATGTAGTCTAGTTCTTCTTTAGTGTAATATGTTGCGTTGATGGAGGGGACAACACAGATGCCTCAAGTAACTTGTTTTTATCTTTTGTTTTTCTTAAATACTGCTGTGTTTATTTATTAGATTTCTGTTAATTTACTCAGATTTTACATTATGTTAGAAGTGAGTAAAGTAAATAAGGATAATACTGCTTGTAGTAAAGTTTGATTGAACATGTAGATCCTAATCTGGTTGTAGACGCATTGTCCAGAAGTACAGCCAAACTGTTGGGGTTTTTTTTATCATAAAGATAGAATTCAGTGTGTTTGTGATAAAATAAAAAATATGTGTGTTCAAAAGACCCTTGTTTGAGAAGTACATGTACGACTTATCATTGCCAAGAATGTAAAAGATGTTAGTGTCAGTCAATTTTATTACTGTGATTATTGCAAGAGGGGGTGATAAATCAGTTGGTATTGTTCACCCTTGTTTTGTTGAGTGTATATTTAAATTAGATAAAATTCCATGTGTTAATATGTGTGCCTGTTGGCAGTATACTTCTGAATACAATTGTCTCACTGTGGACCTTGAGGGGGGAATAATGGTGTATCAATAACTTTGCCGAAAATAAGATTTAATTTGTTCCTACTAACTACTACTTAACAGAGCAAGACTGGTGTGTGTGTGTTGATCGAATTAGATACCTGAATGTCGCGTTGCAGCTTCTGCGAGCTATCAGTGTAAGAAGTCTCCTAGAGTCTGCCAGCTTAATTAGTATATTTCTTGAACGAAGGGTTGCAGTTCAGCAAACTGAGAAAGTGATCAAGAGTTTAAAAAACCTACAAAACATGTGGATTATAATTATTATTTTGTAGATCCAGTAGTGTGTTGATAATGAGCACTCTGGTATAGTCTGATTTTTCTTCCACTTTTCTTCACATCTGCTATGAGCTGTTCTCCAAAGCTGTTCTTTTAGATGAATTGTGGCTATCATCTAATCTTTGCGGACTGTAGTATAATACAAACCCTGTCAATTGCAGCTCTATAAACTTCTTTTGGGCAGAAAGTCTAGATTGTTGAGCTTTAAGAAATCCAAAGAAAACGATGTTGGCCTTCTATGTTACATGACAGTTCTATCATTTTCGTATGAAGCCCAGAAGACTTGATGCTTTCATGAGTACCAATGTTGTTGTTTTTTCTTATTTGCTTTTTCCAAACTTTTTAATTGGATTTTTTGGTCATTTTTTGCTTCCATGTCGGGTTTTTTTTTTTGGTCAGTTATTGCTTCCATGTCACAATATGAACTGTATCAAGAAGTGTTCATTGTGTGTTCTGATGGGGTGGGTGTGTGTTCATTTTTTGTTCTGATTGAAGGTTGGATGTGTGTTCTGGTAGTGAATGAAGGGGGTTGATGAGTGTTCAAATGGTAGGGAAGTTGGTGGATTTAGGGGTTCCACGATTTACAGAGTAATTTGTTCCATTAAATCAGTGCGTGAGTGAAAAATGTGAATGAATGTGGGAGAGTTTACTGCGTGTGGTTTTTGTTTAACTTTTGGATTAAACTGAATCTAATATTTGTTTGCTTTTGAGAGCGCAATTTGAGGGTGGATATTTTGGCTGGTATGTGCACAGTGCAAAATATGTACACATTTTAGTTATTTACTTTGGTATGAAGTTGAAATGAATAAATAAATCTACGATATATTTCAACGAAGTTGTCTTACTTAAATAAATCTGAACCCCTCTCTCTCTCTCTCTGTCTGTCTGTCTCTCTCTCTCTCTCTCTCTCTCTCTCTCTCTCTCTCTCTCTCTCTCTCTCCCTTTCTGTGTGAGAGAGTGTCTATCTTTCATATCCTGGGAAAATACTACAACTAAGCCGAACGACTGTTATTTATTGTATAGCCTACTTGTGTGCTTCTATTAATAAAGTAGGAAAATATTCCATATTGACTGAAGACGACACAGCAAAAATGGTTCAATCGAAAAAAAAACTAATAATATCGTCTTTTGTCAGTAAGGAAAAGGGCAAACAACTCCAGGAGGAACGGATTAGTCTTCAATCAACAAAGACTGCTCACTCAGAATCAGAACGATGCAAATTCCTTTGAAGTTTGCTATCAGGGGGGAATAAAATCATGAAAGGGAGGTAAAAGAAGTTAAAACCTGAGAGTTTGGTTCTTGAGTAAGTGAAGAGAAGCATGTAGACACACTGATGGCCTGTAGTAAATGCTGAACATAACCGTTCAAAAAGCGAGACCACAGAGACGAAGGGAGATAAAGAAGCCGGACATATCATAGTATCAAGTGTCGCACTCCAAAAACTCGTACTACAAGTTGGGCACCATAAAAAGATCCCTTGGTGGTCCAAAATCGGCTTGAGTGGGCTTCGGTCGCCATTAGTGAAAAATTCTCAATTGATTCCTACTAATGTACCAAACCGAACATTTAATGTGACCCGCGGGCTCATATTATATGACCTTATGCAGTTGAAAGCGCCGTAAAACGCTTACCAAAAGAAAACAAAACAGAAACCAACCGTGATTCAATATAGGACAATAGGTTATTCAATCAGTCTACAGTACCATACGAAGACTGATTAAGCTAAAACAAAACAAAACCGAAAAAAAGACTTGTTCAACATTGTATATCAGGCAACTCCATAGAAGCAATCAAACCTCTACGCCTTCACTCTGAGTCTAAGTTTCAAGTACGGTACATGTACAAGTAGTTTATCTTCACCTGTGAGAGGGTGGCAGATTTAGGGCGTGGTGTACTTCGTTCTGTAAACAAGGATCACATTCCTGACAGCCTGTCTATCATAGACAGTAAACAAACTAAGTCATGAACCTGATGTAGAAACGGCCAATCAATTACATGTATTATTATTATCGTGGATTGTGCATAGTGTTTATCTGAAGGTGATAAAAATATGAGGCAGCCATCAGCTGAATAAACATAACATAACATTAGGCCAGGGTGTAATTGTTTTGAGTGAGGCGGCTGGTGAAATGATGCTCTACCCTACAAGTACAAGCCGAGAAAGCCTTCTTGCTACAAGCCCACGCCTTGTTTGTTTGAGTAGAGATTTTACGGCGCTCACAACTACGCCTTGTTTATGTATCAAATTGCAACATATTTACCTAGGGAATAATTTAATAATGAATACATGTAATTATCCTTCTATAGGAAAATCTCTGTTTTTGACTGCCGCTTAAACAAATACACGTACATCTTCTTTACATAGATATCTATAATTTCTATTATGCATTAGTTTTGGTTCTTCTCTTTACACCTTATTATTGGCCTACAAGTAACTATAGGACTTTTATTCAACCTTGAATCGGAAAATCGGGTGGTCCTGCAAGAAAATGGACCTGATCTTTTGAAAATTATTCATAAATTTAATATGCTTCCCCTTCCTCCACGTCACCTGAGAAAAAAATACGAGATCTTCACCTTTTCTACCCTTACTATCTAGATTTTCTCTCTTGTTCTGTTTGACTTGTCCTCTTCTTATGTCCACTCGTAGGAAGATAACCGGTGCATAAATAGATACGGCGATACAGATAATAAAACAAACGTTTGCACTCGATCTTGATGACTCTTGTTATTAAAGAAGTTTGATTTATTCAGTCACTTAAAGTGGGTTATATAATATTAAAGGGGTAAGCTCTGAAATAAACTTTGCTTGTACACATTCTCCACTGTGCAGGCCACTACTTTTCTCCAATTCGGTTACCTCCGCTCCTTTAGCACATCGCTTTCGGTTGATTGCCAAAGATCTTCAGAAAATAAGAGCAACTTGTCATGCTTATAATATTATAAATGATTTTTTAATTCTCTCTCTCTCTCTCTCTCTCTCTCTCTCTCTCTCTCTCTCTCTCTCTCTCTCTCTCTTATTTTTTCATGATATTATTAATTTATTATGACAGTTAATCTACAAGCGCGAATTAAATTGACCTTGAAATGTAAGGCGCCAGCGAGGACCTATTGTGGTACCGGTAATAAATTAATTATATTTGAACAGTGCTTTGTTGCTGGCTTCTTTTATTTTCTTTTTGTGAGTACTTTACACAACAAAACAATTTTAAAAATTTGTCGGCAATGCACGACCGTGTTCTTTATGCGACCTTCGTCTGAATAGATTTTCTTGAGACTATGAAGAGTTTACTCACAAATACACAATATTAATTTTTCGCGCATGCGTTGTGGGATCAATAGGAGCGCTTAAACCTACTATGCTAGTTCAAGTTCAAGAGGGTCAGCCTACGATAGGCAGCATGAATCTTGGCACGGTGCATCTTACAAGCTTTTGATCTAATAAACATCTACCTTTACCAATACTGCATAATAATAAAAGATAAACTGGAGAAAAAAAATCTCAATATTTTATTCGGCTAACCGATGCATGTGCAAAGGGAAGCAACGCCTTCTAAATTTAATTTCAAATAAATTACATGGTTACTTCCCTTTGTCTATGACGGTTCCTTGTCAAAACGCAACACATGATATTGTATAATAAGCAGCTGCGATGAAGTCAAAGATGAATATATGATCTAAAGACTTAATTTGAAGTTGAAGATTTCAGTTGATTTAAGCATGGTTTAAAAAAAAAACTGATTTAGAATTCGACCTTCGTAAATGTTATTCAGTTATCTGCGTCTATTATTCGGACATGTGTCCATTTAAGTTCTCGTGTATATAGACAGGCTGCAGAAAGAGTCAGGAGTCCAGATGAGGGGGCGAAGGGGGTGAAGGGGTGGAGGCAGAAAATGGAAACGAAGGCTGACAACAGAACATTGCTAGAGAGCAGGAAGGGAGGTGAAAGGAGACAATTTTAGAGAAGAACATTTTTCGGTCGCTACTCGGATTCGAACCCGGGACCTTTGAATGAGAGGCTAACATCTTAACCTCTAGGCCACGATAGAGCCCCTGTATTATTATTTGTACATGTGTCCGTTTAAGCTATTAATATATTGTATATATTATTTCGACTCGTGTCCGTTTAAGCCCCCGACACGTACATTCTTCTACCCTTGCATGAATGTGAATACCGTACAAATGTACATTGTGGGTTTTTTTTTGTTTTTTTCCTTTTTGAGAATGATGTGCTCCTCTTTTTGTTAGGACCAGTGCATCTTTGCAGTTTGCACACAATTGCATTCCATTCTTCTAGCATGTATTCGGGAATTAAAAATATAGATGATAAGTAATAAATTGAAACTAAATGATGACAAGACGGAAATAATGTTGAGTGGAAATACAAAAGCCATTAGAAATCTCCCAGGACTATTAATAAATAAATATAAAAAACCAGATCTACCGTTCGTTCAATAAGAAGTCTTAAAAATCTAGGGGTTCAGTTGGATTATGATAATATGGCCTGTCCTCCCAAATTAGCCAACTCGGCAAAAGTATCTATTTTCAGCTTTTAAGAAGATTGGCAGTACGAAATTATGTAATTAAAGCTGCAGCCATTAGTGACAACACTGATTTTTATCAAAATTAGATTACTCTAATTCCAAAATCAAGCAGCAAAATTGGTAATGAAACTAAAAAAATCAGCACTCGTAACATCAATTCTGAAAGAACTACACTGGCTGCTAGTAAAATAAAGGATCAAATACAAGTGCTTTTTAATTTCTGTTCTAAATGTATAAATAATGCACCTTTTTATCTTCCAAAACAAATCCCGGAATTATATCATCCATCTATAGAGCCCTTAGATCACCCTTATAATTCTTAGATCTAACTCCGAAACAAAAATTAATTACAAAACATACGGTGAGCGTTCATTTTTATTCTTTGGTCCCCATAGGTATTGAACGAACTCCCATATTATATGAATTAAGATGTGCCACAACAATTTTAATTCAAAATCATAATGATGAACGGTAATACATTGTATGCCAAACTGTGAGACTGTCCGAAAAAATAATCTGTGAGACTGTGAGAAATAGAGAGAGAGAGAGAGAGAGAGAGAGAGAGAGAGAGAGAGAGAGAGAGAGAAAGAGAGAGAGAGAGAGAGAGATGTTTTTCCTAGCTTATTAGGGTATGAATGTTTTAATGAAAGTTTCTAGGTTATTCAAGTTTCAATGTTTTGTGACTGTTCGTGAATTTTAATACATCCTTGTAGATCTATATAATTCTTAGTATCATTTTTTTTCTCACAATAATAAAATTATAATTATACTTAGCTTAGATCTATGCATGATACTGTGTTTTACGATCACACATATGTGACCATATGTCATATATGTCAATTAATTGTTAAGATCTGATGTCTTTTTTTAGATTTATAATGCGCATTGTGAGTATTTTTTAGAAAATGGAAATGCGCAGCATAACAAATGGTATTTGTTATTATTATTATTATTATTATTATTATTATTATCATTATATTATTATTATTATTTATAGAATGGTCATGAGACAAATCGTGATTGTTTACGTTTCTTGGCATAAATCGACGTAATATAATAATAATAATAATAATATATATATATAGATCTATAGATCTAGAAATCTATATATTGTTCTTGTACTTTAGAAGTAGGCCTCCTGCAGGATCGAGCGTTTCCGTATTCAGTTAGGCAAATGTCATAAAGGAGGGGGGGAAAGCTGTCTGTGGCTAAGCTGAGAAGGTAGATCTATATAATATTATTTTATTATAATGGAACTTACTTAGAATGTTAATGACAATACTGTTCCGCAGCTGTTTGAGTTTGAGGAGCAAAATAATTATTATCACAGCGATAAAACAGCTCACCCGCCAAAGAACAAAACGATGTCCTCTTACGCCGTCGCCTTCAAGAGAAGTGGCCTCGTGGCCTAATGGATAAGGCGTCTGACTTCGGATCAGAAGATTGCGAGTTCGAATCTCGTCGGGGTCGAATTTTTTTTTTCGGTTTGAAAATGGATTTTTTTTTCTCTCTTAATAATTCAAGTGCTATCTTGTTTTGGGTTTTTTTTCAATCTTAATGCTTTTGGTTTTTTTAATGCATTTTATTCAAAATATTTTTTTTCTTTCTTATATATGAGCTATATGTTGTTGGGTTTTTTTTCTATCTTCATGCTTTTGGTTTTATTTATGCATTTTATTCAAAATTACCTTCTATAATTTATTCATAAATAACCTACATTCCTTATTTCTTTTCTCAAATTGTTAATTTCGATATTAATAAAATCATTATACGAGGCAGGTCAAGGACCATTGTTCTTTTTTTGTTTCCGTGGGAGGGGGTATAAATGTGCAGGAGGGCGTCAGAAAGAACAAAGCGAAAACCCTCAAACTTTGTTTCCGACTAGATCTATCATTTTTGTTGGTTTCTTTTTGTTTTGTATTTTATTTTATTATAATATATGACATAATAATCCAGATGGTTATACACATAGTTTCTGCAAACTTTGATGTTTGTACTTTTATTCATACCATAGTTTTATTCTATAGGGCGAACTTTTTTCCTTGCCATCCTTCATGTAGGTAAAATACATTTAATTCGTACAACATATCTAAGCCAGAGCGGGTATACAGCCTACATCCTGTAACTGAAACCTAATCCTTAGGACACATCTGATCTTTTGCAGGTTCTTTCTCACTTCCCCTCCCCACTCCATTTTTTCTGTTCAATCTTCCTAAAACTGTTTTGGTCATTTATAGTCTCTAGTATAGTGTTTTTCACGTTGTTGCAATTGTTTGTTATGTCTTTTTCAAATAACTGACATATCAATTTTAAAAAAATATATGGACTTTGAGAGGAATATAACATTATTTTATATGTTCATCCAATGACACTTTTTTTTTTTTTTTGCGGGGGGGGGGGGGGGTTAGGAGGAGGAGAGAAAGAGAAAGCAAACGACAGACAGACAGACAGACAGACAGACAGGGACACAGAGAAGGAGAAATAGAGACAGAGAGTAAACAGGAGAGATAGAGTGAGAGAGAGAGAGAGGGAGAGAGACAGAGAGACAGAGAGACGGAGAGACAGAGAGAAAGAGAGACACACAATAATTATCTGTGTGTGTGTATGTGTGTGTGTATGTGTGTGTGTGTGTGTGTGTGTGTGTGTGTGTGTGTGTGTGTGTGTGTGTTATAATCAGAAAGGCAATCAAAACTGATACAAATTAATAATTCAAAATTATCATCATCCACATTAGGCCTTACTGACCAGTCTCAGTTCAAACCACTTGAAAATAACGGCAGCTGATCCTTCCCATCTGTCATTTATCAGTACCTTATGTTCAATTTGAAGATATTACCGGTACTATATCTGATTCCTCTGATTCCTTTGTTGAAGTTGACCCCAATCAGACATATCGCAGATAACTGACCGTGGGCCCACTCCTTGTCCTAACAAAGACAACATGTATCTGAATCTCCTGCTTACAACGTAGTATGCATATTTCAGGCTTGTTTGCTCGCAGTACTTCAAGACATGATTGGACCACTCGAACATATTTAGACGTCGATACAAATAGTGAAAGTAGAATATCTACAAGTTTGATGTCCACTTTGACAGACACGACATTTTGATCATAATTTACTGAGCATCCTCGTCTTTTTGTAGAATTATGCACATGTAGTATAGATTCTACCACCACACTTCCTAAGTTCGCCCTGCCCAGCTCTGCCCTGCCTATACTAAGTGCACACTTCCTACGGCCAATCGAATTCATTAACATTTTTTAAAAGTATTAAGTTAGGCGAGGCTAGACAGATTTTCGTTTAGGAGTAGCGTAAAAGTAAAAGCTGCCATTTGCAAAGACTATCTGAATCTCCGGTTCACTATGTACGAATACGGCATGTTTTGTTCACTCTGGGCACTTAAAGACATGATAGGACCACTCGGACATTGCATAGACTTTGATACAAACAGTGAAAATAGAGGATTTTCAGGTTTGATGCCCACTTTGACAGACACGACATTTTGAGCATAATTTACTGAGCATCCTCGTCTTTTTGTAGAGTTATAGTATAGATTCTACCATCACACATCCTAAGTTCGCCATGCTTTTTCCCAGTGCACACTGCCTGCAGCCAATCGAATTCCTTTGAGTGGGTGGTTGGCGGGTGCTCTTGTGTGGTTTGCTTCTTCTTTCCTGTCAAACGTCTATCGTCCTTATCTCTCCTTCTATTTTGTGCTTGTTACTCTCTTGTAGCACTGCACATCTTCCACACTTATATAACTTTATTGTGTTGCAAGTGCCGTAAAACACTTTCTAAAAGTAAAAAAAGAATTCATTTGATTCCGTTGGGCGGGGCCAGCGAGGTTTTCCTTCAGCAGTAACGTTAAAGTAAGAGCTGCCATTTTTTTTTGTTTTGTACATTTCGACCAAATTCGCCTCGAACAGGGTATAGGCAATAGGCAGGGCGAACTTGGGGTGTGTTTTGGTACACTATGACAAATCTACAAACCGAAAAGGATGCTAGGTCATTATTATTACATCATAGTATTATTTTATATTATTAATGGTTGAATCAGAGAACTCTCTGGTTGAATCATTGTAGTTGAAACTGTATATTCTTTACACCCCGTTCAACACAATACATGGAGATCATCTAGATCTAGGAGGCGGGCTATTTTGATTCTATCTATCAATTCAAATCCAGGCTGAGCGAAATACAGCATACCGGCAGACAGGCAGAGATACTCCTTTAACCAATCCACTGCCAGGCCCAAGAATTGAGTTATGGAGCAGGTCTATGACAGTGCATTCCTGCGTTTCACAATTCTGAGTTTATTAGACGTAACACTCATTGAAGGCTACTTTTTTGGTTTGAAGTTAGTTTGAAGTTAATGATACTATCCTTGCTCGAGCCTTGAAGGGAGGGGAAGGGGAGGGAGAAGGGAAGAGGGCCAGGGGAGAGGGGGAAGGGCAGAGGGGGGAAGGGAAGGTAGAGGGGTAGGTAACGATCCTTGCAAACACATGTAACGCAAAAAATACACAAGTGTATGTGTGTGTGTGTGTGTGTGTGTGTGTGTGTGTGTGTGTGTGTGTGTGTGT
>NW_004797908.1:23091-25050 GCF_000002075.1 Aplysia californica | reverse complement strand
GAAAAAAAGGGGGGGGGGCAGAGTTATCAGTACTATTTGTTCTTATACACCATACAAGCAAAGATCTTAGCTAGATCTGTAATATACGAATAGCATAATCGAAGATCAATATCATGCTTATGAATGTTCACCCCATGGCCTCATTAATGACAGACTTAACCTCTTCACCGCTACGTGGATATAATATGTACTCTCGTGGGTTCTACCATTACCAAACTGGTTCTATGACATTTTGTTTCTACAGGTTTATAGTGGAGGGTACATTTAGAAGATGCATTTGCAACTTGCACAGTTTCTTGTTCTAAAGACGAGGAAATATATTATGGTTTTATTTTTTTTTAAAGAAAAAGAAAAAAAAATCCCAACCTCTTAAACAGACATTTTGTCTTGGATGTACAAATGTAATCAGAAACATTTCAGAACTGAAAGGGTTAATGATTATTGCTGACACAAAAGAAGCCACTTGTAAATATTTATAACAAAATCTTATAGATGGCGGCCATGCCACTCCCCTTGACCACAAGGTGACCCATTTGACCTGCCAAAGGTTAAAGTTAACAATGATTATTGGTTTTGTCTTTTGATTCGACCAACTCCATCATCATTGTTGCAAGTACGATAAGGAAAAGAACAAAACGGTAGTGGAGACTTAAGCATTTGAGCTTTTTTTTTTTATAGCACATGAAATAATGATACTCCTCCTCTTCTTCCTCTTCCTCGTCCTCGTCCTCCTCGTCCTCGTCCTCCTTCTCCTGCTCCTCCTTCTCCTCCTCCTCCTCCTCTTCCTCTTCCTCCTTTTCATCCTCATCATCCTCATCATGATCATCATGATCATCATGATCATCATGATCATCATCATCATCATGTGTATTCAGGGTACTCCAATAAGCAGGAACCATTAATCACATATCGCTGGGACCATGTTGAGCTAGCGAGACTGCGGTCGGACCATCATTGGAGCATGAGATGATATCAGAAATTTGTGAATGAAGAGCTCAACCTACGTTGCTGAAGATGCAACCTTGAAAAAGGGGATGTCAAACATGTGTTTGAATGTCCATTGTCCATGAACAATGGCAACTCGAAAAGAGTTATTTGGACGAGTGGAGGTGCCTCTGAGTATAATGACAATGGAGCCGAAAAAGAGCCTCGCTCTCGCTCGAATATTTCTTCGTGGAGTCCACCAGGTGCATTAAAAGAAAAAAAAGATCATCATCATCATCATCATTATCAACTCTCTTTCCTGAAACACATTTTGATCGTTATGGTTTTCGCCCCAGTCCCATTTCATTTTAGGCCCTCATAATTAATGAGTTACTGATATTGCCAGTTGCTCGAGATCACGCTTTCAGACTATTATATGAATATTATGCATCAGCTTATTTGACTTTTCATCCTTCCCCGATGTTTCCTGTCATTCTTAGTTGTTCCAATTCGCTTTCCATTTCCAGCACTTCTTGGTTTGTCTTCTTTTTTGTTCATAGTTTTTTCAGGATTCTGCTTATGAACTCCATTTCTGTTGCTTCTAACTTTCTTTTAAAATTGTTGTCATCTGTCCAACACTCACACTCTCACGAAACAATGGATCAAATCTACGAGGTACTAACATTTTTTAAAACATTGTAAAGTTTCAGTTTGACATGGCCGTGGCCATATACTTTTAAAAAGTATCTTTGGCTGTGGCTATTCTTCTTTGGACTTCTGATGTACATTTTCCATCAGATGTTATCTGGTTTGTCCTCACTGATGGTAAAAGTAACAAGTTGACCACGGAGGGTAGAAATAACAGTACACATTAGCTATTGAGGGTACTTTCCAGTTAGTAAGTGGATGACGCTTTTAAAAACGTTTGTTTTTCAAAGAGACTTCGATCTCTCCCTTGTCCAGTCACACGAGTATCTATTTATCTATCTATCTATCTATCTATCTATCTATCTATCTATCTATCTATCTATCTAT
>NW_004797908.1:20067-21538 GCF_000002075.1 Aplysia californica | reverse complement strand
TCTCTCTCTCTCTCACACACACACACAATCTCTCCTTCTCTCCATCCACACCCCTCACCTTCTTTTCCCTCCCCAGTTGAAACAGTCCCCTGGTCGATTGGGGAAGTTCGCCTACAAGAACTGCGGTGACCCAAAGACAGAACTCATCAATGTCACCACCCTAGAGTTCACCCCTGACCCCCTGAGCTTTCCTGGCACGCTTGGGGTCAACTTCATGGGAGAGTTCAAGCAAACACTGGACGCTCCTCTCAAGGTGTGTGTTGTATACTTACTTACGTTATCCGTCCTCTTGCACCTCTAGGGCGTCGAGCGGAGAAAGAGCTTTCTGTCTCTAGCAAGTTGGATGGCCTGGCTCGGTGGGATACTTAATTTATAATTATAATGGATAATTATAATATGTTCTCAGAGTATCCTTCACACTCTGGATCCAGATCTTTCTTGTTCTTACTCTTGCCTTGTAAGTCTTATACTGTTCTATAGTAGGCTTCACTGGCGAGCTGGTGAGGGTCCATACGTGTGAGATGTCCAAATCACCCGATTGTGTGGTATAGCTGCAGAAAAAATCCTACAATGTCAACAAAGACTTATCTTATCGTATCTTATCTTATCTTATCGTATCTTATCTTATCTTATCTTATCTTATCTTATCTTATCTTATCTTATCCTATCTAATCTTATCTTATCTTATCTTATCCTATCTTATCTTATCTTATCTTATCTTGATTGTAAAGCGCATAGAGTTTGCTGTTGAGTGGGGACTTGCACACTGCAAATAGTATTTATTATACATTATTATCACAATAAACAATACAGGTTTAACGACCCTTTCAACACAGTAAAGTTATTCAAGAGACTGGACCTCCCAACTTAACGTTCTTTTCCAATAAGACCAAGATAAATGAGCCCTAAAAACTCCCCGCCCAAAAGTAATGCAAGTTCAGCACCCTATTTTCGGGAATCCACCCAGGGCTAGGCTTTCTCCCAGGGTCATCTGTTTCATAGGGCAGCACGATACCAACTGAACTTACAGTGCAGCCGGTAGGTTATTTAAAGCAGTGTCGTTTGCATTTATATCAAATTTGATTATTTTACACTTGAAACTTTGCATATACTAGTAATTTATTCTGACACTACTCTCAAGCTTTTAAAAAGTTTATCTTACATTAATTAGTTCTTTTTATTTGTTATAGCTTTAAGCTCAGTTTATATCTTTTTAAAATTTACCTTTTCCATTAACCAATACTGGAATCTTGAGCCGTTGATGGAATAGAGTTCTGTTTTTTTATGCACTACATTGTACCACTAAAAGATCTTCCCATTTTTCGCAGTTAGAAGAAGCAGAAAAATATTGTAACGTGTCTAAAGGTTCGTCAGTTTTTGTGGATATGGAATAATTGGCATCACCTTATTAAAGCTTGCTCATTAAATTTGTCTTGCTTTGATGACCCCGTACCCCGAAAAAAAACCCACA
>NW_004797908.1:16716-18070 GCF_000002075.1 Aplysia californica | reverse complement strand
TCTCTCTCTCACACACACTCTCTCTCGTCCTTTCTATTTCTTCTTCTATTTCATATTTTTTCATCTATCAAGCTATCTTTCTGCCAACAAAAACGCACTCTTGCACGCAAACGTTTTCAGAAAGAGGATAACAGGGGGCATAACTGTGCCAAGAAACAATAAACCATTTTACTGAGTTTTCTACCTTATCATCTTCCAAACCCCAAGCTAGCCCCAAAATTACCTTTAAAACTTATTAGATTCTGCATTATTGCAGACAATTTACTCTTAATGTAAGCAGAGATTATGTTAACAGAACATTTATATTTGCCATGGTCTGGGGAGCCCAAGGGTGTTAGTTTGTTGAAACTTACCTCAACAAAATACTATGAACAGAAAAGAATACAAACCAAGAAGTGTTGGAAATGGGATAACATAAAAACACCACTCACTGAGATGAAAACCATGATCTGTTCGAACTGCACGTATATTGCCCACTCCACCCCATCCTCTCTCACATATACAGACACACACACACACACTCACACACACACACAATAACAACAACAACAATAACAACAACTACAACAACTACAACAACTACAACAACAACAACAACAACAGCAACAACAACAACAACAACAATTGCTTGTACTAAAACTCGACAGTCGTGGCGCAGCTTCTAATTAACTTGACCATCACAAGCACATTTAAAATTTGAATCGTTGGTCAAATAATGATAAGAATACTGTATTCATCGTGCCAAACGGAGCTATTAGACAGATCGTAGAAAAAAAAGACCCCCCCCCCCCCCCCCCCCCCCCTGAGAACAGAACTCTAGTCTTTTGCGTCCAGAGCCTGACTATTATACCCATTATACCCCAGATGTGTTGCTGTTATTCATTGCTTTTTTTCCCTCATTTTATACTATTCGTATATCTCGTATCTGGACTTTTTTAAAGACCCATCTTTTGTATATTTGCACGCTGTAATACACAAAAACTTGAACTCGAGCACATGACTTTTCCAAACTAAGCCAAGAAATGTTTTGCCGACAGCAGCAAGCAAACAAATGAAAGAAATAACAAACAAACAAGCAAACAAACCAAACAACAAACGAACCAACAAACGAACAAACGAACGAACAGACAAGAAAACAAATAAGCTATAAATATATACACATACAGTCATGTGCACAGAGCTAGTGGTACATTGTGTATAAGGTGTGTCACTGATGAGTGCTGTGTGATTTGTAGTTGGTGTAAATGTTAATAATAACTTATGTCATGTGATGTTCACAATTAATGATGTCAATTCTTGCACTAGTTTCTGTGAGCTCCATATACTAACACACACACACACACACACACACACA
>NW_004797908.1:11321-15323 GCF_000002075.1 Aplysia californica | reverse complement strand
CTCTCACTCTCTCTCTCTCTCCCTCTCTCTCACACCCTCCCCCTCCTTATTTCACACACCGTCTACGTACGCACACAACACCACCTACACTTATAGACCTACATTATTATAATATTCAACTTATTTCCAATCATTGCTTCTAGCGATGACGCAAACATTCTAGCTGTCTACGTCATGGTCAACATGAGTTAATTCGGTGTGTTATGAACCTTGTGAGCCGTTAAGTGGGCTTAAACAACATCAAACTGTTTTGCAATTTGCTAATTACCATACAATATTATAGAACATGACCTGCATGGCGCAGTCCGTGTAACTGTAAACTAGTACAACCTAGTTCTTGGCTCGTTTGGACGAGCATTATAGTTTTAGTAAGAGTTTTGCGACACTTGCAACGCAACAAGGTAATATATTAAGTGCACTGCTGAAGATTAGAGGTGTGACAAGAAAATCATCATCATTGTCTTTTTCACCCTGGATACGTAATTTGATCTAGGCCATGAACAAGCACATTCCACCTTTCCCTGTCCTAGCTGGGCAAGCCTTCTGATGTTATTTCATGCCTTCCCCCTTTTCTGTTCAGCAATTTCTGTGACTCTTCTCCAGGTTTCACGTGGTCTTCCTCTTGATCTTTTACCCTGTGGGTTCTTATCCAACCCTTTCTTAGTTATGCAGCTGCGTAAGTTCCTGAGAGTATGTCGGATCCATCGCCACCGCCTTCTTCCCACCTCATCTCTGACTGGGCTCTAACTTGTTCTCCTTAACACTTCCTCGTTGGTGATCCTGTCTGTCCATCTGTACAAAGAAATAACTAACACAGAAAGAAGGAGGGGAGATGAAAACGACTGATGTTTGATAGGAAAGAAAGAGCAAGCAGCACCTGAGCACCCGCCAACAATCTACTTTAACTCTTTGAACCCGTAGGGGACACACATCGCTACCTTTGAAACTCTCTCTGACATTTTTGGCAGTATTGAGTTACTAAGATCAGCAACCAAACTAATGTTCTATCTGCTCTATCAAAATCGTTAGATTTTTAGGAGTTGTTGTCGAGATGTTCGAAAAACTGCATTAAAAAAGCTTGACATGTTATGAAACTCAAAATTATTAATGTCAAATTTCTCAAAACTAGGCACAGAGCAGATAAAACTTTGTATTCTAGGGTAGCGATCAGTCTGATCACCAGCAACAGACGTTACTGACATTTCGAACCATTATGTACGAATCAGAAACATAAAATTGCATTTATTATTATTTCAAAGTATTCATTAAATTTCGGATAAAGAAAACAGAATTCAAAAACCTTATGAATAAAGAAAAAGTTATGGCTCTTTAAAAAAACAACAACCCAAAACACCACGTCCACAAGATTTGGAAACGAGAGGGACAACAGAAAGCTATGAGCTCAACAACAACTATTATCCTCAGTTTTAGATTTACTGTTAATTAGGCCCTACTGCGGGAGGCTTTGAGGAGGGGGGGGGGTTGATACTTGAGTACTTTACTTCTTTGTTTCCTCTTTTTTTATATTTGTCTGTCTGTTTTGCCCGTACCCTGCACAACATTTAAAGTTTGTTATTGTGTTGAAGAAATTAAGATTTTTGCGGATGACAATCTGCCTATTAAACACCACAGTTCAAGAAATACAATAAAAACAAACGAACTAGCAAACGCGTCGGGGAAAGTTGGCCTTATAATAAATGTATCTGAAACAAAAGTACTACGACTATTATCAGAAACCACGCCCATCACTGATGTATGGTTCAGAGATATGGAAAACAATCAAAACAATTCAATGAAAATTTAAAAAGCTCCCAAACAAAATGTTTGCGAGGAATTTTACTTATAGAATGGAATTAACTTATTATAAATATTGAATTGTTGGAACGAGCTAGAAATAAAAACATCAACACGATCATAAAAAAGAGAAGATGAAGATATCTAGGACATGTTCTAAGAATGCCGAAAACAGGATTGCACTACTAGACATGATACTGGAGACCAACTGGAAAAAGAAAACGAGGAAGACCAAATGGAAGCTCTCGAGGCACAGAAAGGGATGAGGCAATCACCCAGGGCCTGGATGTGCCGAAATTGGAGGACGTGGCCAGGGACAGGCAAACGTGGAGTCAACTGCTCTCCGTCTTATATACTTTACGGTATAGGGAGAGAGTAAGTAAGTAAGTATTATGTTGATGGCCTGTTCTCTACTGAAAACAAAAACAAAAATAAAAATACGAACAAAAAACTACAGTAGATTTTATAATTATTACGTTGATGCAGTGTATAAAAATATTTAAAAATCAAAACAAAACAAAAGCGAACACGAAACAAAAACAAAAAAAAACTTCTTGTCCTGATGGTCCGCCCAGGAGTCCGTCTGCTAAGATACCTACATCAGACCTTTCTTTTCTCCAACATGTTTTACAAATCTATCTGTCTTCTTATTTATTGACCACCCAACGTATCTGCTACTCTTCACATATAATATTAGCATTGGCTAAACTCCCCACAAAATGTCACCAAAGCGGAGACAGAGACCATATATTTGGAAAATTTCTTGTGACAAATATATTATTATGGTCGTTCCATTAGGGGGGTCGGGAGAGGGGCATGGCTAGTCAGCCTTTAGTACCGATTGACCACGATTCTTCTGGTCCAACTTTATGGACAAAACAATGCGTCCCTAAAATAAGAACAGCAGTAGCAACAACAACAGCAACAAATAACGACAACAACAGCAACAATATCAATGACAACACAGACAGCAGCAGCAGCAGCAAGAACTACAACAACTATTTTTCTCCCACTCAGTCAAAGCAAAGATACTCACAAAATCTCTCATGTATTATATACCAAAGACCAAAGATGACATGGAGGCGATCGGTACATGCGGAAATGGAAAAGGCGGGAACATAATGGAAACAGCTAGAAAAGGATACACAGGACAGGCTTCGCTGGAGAAATGTTGATGGCCTGTGCTCCACTTGGAGTTAAAAGGGAAAGAGAGAGAGAGAGAGAGAGAGAGAGATTGTACACCAAACTGTCTCTGCCGTAGCAAGTCGCTACTTCAGAATTGCAAAGTTCTATCTGACATCTTTGGCCGTTTTGAGTTTTGAGATACTAAGACCATGAGGTCAGAAATCAAAATTAAATGTTGTATGTGCTCTTTCAAAATGGTAAGATTATTCGGAATCGTTCTCAAGATATTTAAAGAAATGTATTCAGAAAAGCTTGACACGTTGTGAAACTCTAACTTTTTAACGTCAAATTTCTCAAAACTAGGTAGGCCCCACTAAGCAGATAGTACTAAGGTAGCAAAGTGTTTTTGTAAAGGTTACAGAAATTTTACCGTCAAACACAGCGACAATGGATATTAAAATATATAGTTCATTAAGAGGTCTAACAATGAAACCAACGCATCTTTCTATGTGTTTGCAGCTCTATGAGAATGAATAAAGATTGTACCATTATTCTGTCAAATCGCCACCTTAGAATTCAAACATTCTATCGGACATTTTTGACCGTTTTGAGTTACCAAGACCATGAGATCAGAATCCAAAATTAAATGCTCTATCCGCTCTATCAAAATGGTAAGATTATTCGGAGTCGTTCTCAAGATATTCAAAGAATCGTATTCAGAAATGCTTGGCACGATGTGAAACTCAAACTTTTTTGCGTCAATTTTTTCAAAACTAGGTACTGAGCAGATATAACTAAGGTAGCGAAGTGTTTTTATAAAAGTTACAGACATTTACCACCTACCATTTATAATCCAGCGACAATGGATATCATACAGTTAATTACGAAGTCTGACTATGAAAACAACCCACCTTTCTACGTGTTTACAGCTCTATGAGAATGAATGCAGACAGCACCATTATGCACACAAATATTTCACGTTAAACTTCAATGTATTGTCTGATCCGCTTGAACTGAAAGATGCGTAAAAAAATAATTTTAAAATAATTTTAAAATAAAATAAAATAAAATAAAATAATATAA
>NW_004797908.1:9174-10767 GCF_000002075.1 Aplysia californica | reverse complement strand
ATGATGATGATGATGATGATGATGATGATGATGATGATGATGATGATGATGATAAACGTATATTATTCTGGTCTTTCCCCGTCACCCATCTGTTCAAGTCCTCTAAGTAAGCTATCCTTGGTCTACTTCTTTTACTTCATTTATTTTAACTTGCGAGCAAGATGTTCAAGGCCTTTTTGAATTAATGTCCATTCAAACATCCCAGGAATTACATATCATATTTCTCTTCTTATAAACTATTTAAATATTGTCAACGTTTAATTGATAATAAATGTTATCGAAGTAGCTTCTATAACATTATAGGCTTCTTACTTACGCGGATTGAACATAACACCGCCACCGACGCCTCCTACTCCTACGATGAGTCCCGATAGCAGCATCTGCTGCCACACGTATCTTGTTTCAAAGCGCGCCTTGTGTAAGTAAGTCCAGAAGCTATTAACTACATACCGATGACGGTGTCTGAATTGGAAGTATCAATATCGTCATCAATTTCAGTCTAGCTTCACTGGTATAAAAGTAAACACTTTTTACTGCTATGACCATTGTCTGGTAGTAGTTGCTTCAATTCCCAGGTAGTCAAGA
This sequence comes from Aplysia californica, assembly GCF_000002075.1. Classification (NCBI taxonomy): domain Eukaryota; kingdom Metazoa; phylum Mollusca; class Gastropoda; order Aplysiida; family Aplysiidae; genus Aplysia; species Aplysia californica. The sequence continues at coordinate 10,182 of NW_004797908.1, read as the reverse complement.
TCAGTTAAAGTCTTTTACAGGGACAACATTAGTATTTCGGAAGACAAACAAAAATGTGGATTTTGAACATCGCCTCCGCTCTTGTTGTGTGTGTTTGTTTGACGCATGGAACTCCGGTAAGAATGACTATTATAATGAGCTTTTTATGTTATAACTTTATCACCGTCTTTGTAGTCAACCTAACGTCAAAATATTATTCTGTGTACCTCAAAGCAAAACCCACCCCGTTTCAAATCGCTATGTGAAGTTTTTTGCTCTCTTATTAAAAAAGAGAAGAATGAAGAGCAACATGATTTTCTTCTACAATATAAAATTATTTATTACGCACACTTTATTTCTGTTTGACTGGAAATTTATTCACATCAGTTGGATGAGAAATCAAACATTATTAATTAATCAACAGCTGGAGAGAAATGCAGTTCTGAGTTAACATGCTCTTTACATTGATACCCTCACAAATTCCAGTTTGTGACAACACCAGAGAGTTTACAGTAACACTGGTAATACTGTAAAACCCTCTGATATCACCCACTTTTTCATCGAGCCTTTCTAATTGATCGAGAATGTAGATAGACAGGGTGAGTTAAAATTATCTTAATAATTAGCTGATACCACAGAATTACAAAGTTCTATCCTGATATTTTTGGCTGTTTAGAGCTACTAAGACCTTGACATGAGGTCAGAAAACCAAATTTTCTATCTGCTCTATCAAAATTGTAAAGTCGTTATCACGATATCTTTAAAAAAAATTGCATTCGAAAAAGTTTGACATAATATTATTCTGAAACTTCACATTTTTTTATATGTCAAATTTATCAAAACTAGGGACTGAGCAGATAGAACTTTGTAATTGATTCTCAGGTAGCGATTAGTATTCGAGAAGCTAAAGGATACTAGAATACAACGTGTAGTCATATCAAGTATTCGCTGCGAAGTGTATGTCAAGGCAGCAACTTTTGCTGTTGATCTTTGGGGTTGTGTGTTTGTGTGTGTGTGTGTGTGTGTGTG
>NW_004797908.1:5970-6971 GCF_000002075.1 Aplysia californica | reverse complement strand
TCTTCTTCTTCTTCTTCTTCTTCTTCTTCTTCTTCTTCTTCTTCTTCTTCTTCATCTTCTTCTTTTTTGAAGATGTCGTCATTGTTTGCATTTCTAGTCTGACCAATGTCTCTCGATGGTTGACTGCAAATTATTTTTCTTCTCTCTTATTTACATACAGTAATATATTATAATCATAAATACACTTGCACTATGTTTGGCAGAGAAGTCTTATTAATAAGTTCCAGATGCTTCAGAAAACACACGCGCATTATTATACTCTCTGTGCTCATTTTTTTTCGATGTTTTCCATCTTGTCGGAATAAGTATAATGTAACAAAACAGCTCCTGTAATATTATGTTCATGAACTGTTCTCTCCTACTTAAATGTATACATTATTAGTTAATAAAACAATAGACCAACTAACGAAAAACAAACAAAAAATAATAAATATTTAAACACTTACATAAAACTGTTTACTACATGTACAATAACAGTGACTTACATTTCATACACCCGCTAATTTCACCTTTTTTTTTCTTTCCCCTCTTCTGACGTCACCAGGGTGTGATCAACTACAGATCCTGTACAGTTTTCACCGGAGCGAAGATTCTGAGCCCAGGATCATACATCATAAAGGTGACCGGCAAGAGCAAAGGAAAGCTGATCAGCTGCGTGGAACTAACTGGAGACTTCATGTGATTTTTTTCCTCCCATGCTTCGAAAAGCTCGTTGGTTAGATAGAATCTGAGCTCAAAACCACTAGCTACACTACCTCTATAGCATGGCCTCCCGAGTTTCCATCCGTACTGAGAGGTCTACTCAAATATGAATTTAATTTTAGTTTGGTTTCGGTTCTTTACTTCCTTGTCTCAAATTTTGTATTAACTGAAATGAAGACGTTGGTTATAATGAAATGGATATTTAAACAATAATTTTATTGTCTGTTCACTGCCAAGTGTTGTGCCATTGAGTTGTTAGATACTTCTGTGCCGTGTGCGCGCACATACACACACACACA
>NW_004797908.1:2308-5555 GCF_000002075.1 Aplysia californica | reverse complement strand
CACACACACACACACACACACACATACACACATACACACATACACTCATACACACACTGACACACTGATACATATTTATGTATGCATTGCATATACCTATATATGCTTGCTATACACAACGGAAGGAGTGGAGGTAGAATGACTTATGTGACAGTCTATTTTATATTATTTTTTATACAGTGAGGACCAGTCTTTCAACACAGACGATAAAACAATAGAAGTGAACAGAACATAGCATTAATGTTTTAACTGGTATCACGTCAGTCATTTGAGAAATACACTTGATCGTGATAATGAAACTGGGACAAATTTACTACTGTATATATATTTTTTAAATAACCAAAATATATAATTATTTGTAACAAATCAAAATATTGCTTGTTGCCTTTTTTGGGTATAGTCTCTCTTTCTTTGGGTGTCCATATAGGGTCTTTTGTTGTGCATGTGCTACAGCTCATTCATGCCCATGTCCGTTTTATTAGAATTGAAAGCTCACAGAAACACAAACACGTCATGATTTACGAGGCAGGCAGTCGTAAGGATCCTACATTGGGGTGTACCCATCCTCTCAGAGACATCCATGTACTCGGTGAGATATTATGGTTCTTGAATGGGAATCGGACTCACGTACTTTGCAGACAATATGATAGGCCTACTTGTCGGATCACACTGGACACCGAATGATTTGGAGAGATGTGATTGTTGTGCTGTTCTGATAAATTCTTACACACACTCTCCACTCTCCAGAAGCAACAACGATATTCTAAAAAATTTTGTGAGAGAAAGGAGGTGAAAATTGTGGGAGACATTGGTTGAAATACCCAAGCTCTCAATGGTGAAACTAAGAATGATACTACTGCTTTATAATATGTCACTCAGGGACTTTTCATGAGCATGAGATAAAATAATGTTAGGCGTATTGCTTGCACCTGGGCTGAAAACGATTAATTTAGATGTTTTTGTTAATTTTCTTTTTGGCTTTTTATTTGAGACCTAGGATTATGATACTTTATTACTCCACGGGGTTATTTTTGTTGGATTTTCAATACGGACATTTTGTTTTGATTAATTTAATATCAACTCACCGCGAACCTATTCATTATTAATTACAAGGTCGAGTTTCGGGCTTGACTGAAATTGTTCGTGGGTCGAATCTGGACCACTGACAGTAGTTTATCTCTGTTTGCTTTAGGGTATGCCATTCCCGCCCACCCCACCCATCCAACCTTTACCCCCCCCCCCCTTATTCTCCTCTACTTTGATCGTTCTCCTTTCTTCCATTTCTGCTTCCTTCAATTTGATTAATATTACATTGTATTATTGTGAGGCAGTGTGGTGAAATCAGTCTTTGGCTGCCATTTCCTCGCTAAATTTAACTCTGAAACCAGGGACCCCACCTCCTTTAATCGCAAATATCTAGTCTCTAACTCAGAAATCTGAGTACTTCTTTCATTGAAAGCAAGAGGATACCAATACCTCTACATTAGTATGCCCAACATTAACGAGCGCCTAATTCCACAGTGTCGTGTCACAATTTACGTATATTGGTCTATTTGACATGCCTTGGGTGAGCACACCTGGAGCCGAAACATGTTTTAAATACCTGACGTCAGCAAGCTAAAAATTACATAACGCTGCAATAATTTATATCAATTTGTTAAACACACCTAGGTCTCGAGTTTAAATAATTCAACAAGCGGTAGAAGGCGAGCTGTTTTGGTGAGGCTTAAAAGAAGCAAAACTTCATTATCCATTAAGAAATGTTCAAATTTCTTTTTTAGAATTTATTTATTTATTCATCTATTTTCATCAGAAGCCCCCCGGGGTAGTGCCACTGACTGTAGTGTCTTTAGGCCATTCCGAAGGGGGGACATTTTTCGTTCAAGCACAGTAGAATTGTAAATGGGCTGATTCATGTCACGCTCATAACTGTGCCTGATCTACAACAGGGAACTGCTGCTTTTTCTTTCCTGATCCTTACTATTGTCATTTTCCTCTACTTCTTTTGTATGTTTGTCACTCTCTTGTGACCTGCTATTTTTGGGGTGCCTTGATAGTCGAAGCAGACCTTATGCTGTTGAAGCTAGAGAGGTGAGCAGAGTAAGTCTGATTCCCTGTAAAGACTTCTCTGTTGACATCCACCCCTTGGCGCTCATATGACCTTATGCAGTTGCGAGCACCGTAAAACCCTCTACTATAAAAATATTTCGTCAGAAGCTAAAAAGGACCCCCAGCAACATGCATACTACATGGAATTTTGTCTTTCTTATTTTGGTGCGATGGTTCCAAATTAGTCACAACATTGCCTTTGTTCTGCGGTGATAAGACATAATAATGTATTATGTCCACTATGACCTTAAAAGGATCAAAGAACAAGTTACGATATAATATGTAAACAAAGTAGGATTGCAACTTACATGATCAAGACTGAGTCGATAGTGCCGTAAAACACCTACTCAAACAAAAGTAGGTGTACCAAATACAGCTGTTGTGGTGCTTTTTCTTAACGGACTTTAAGGACGCAGGATCACAATGTCCGTACCTACAAAGTCATGATGGAGTTAATACACATCACACACTGCCAGTCGAATTTATTTGATTGAGTCGGAGCCTGCCGATTGCTCTCTATGGTGAAAATGGTACAGGTTTAACGCCTCTATCAAAACTATTATGTTATTTAAGAGACCGGACCTCCGAGTTAAAGGTCCTTCTGTGAAAGGACCGAGCCAAATGGGAATGTCGTGTAAAGTGCCTTTTCCAATGACACAACACCTGACCGAGCTAAGGATCGAACCCCCGAACCCAAAACCTCACAATTGCGAGTCCAGTAGCCTAACCACTATTATAATCACTCTACGGAACAGCCAAAAAAACCCAACTCCACTATGGCTACCACTCTCTATGGAACGGTCCCCCCCAAAAAACAACAAAAAACAAATAAAAGAAAAAAGTAAAACAACTAATACCACTTTAGCATAATTCATAAAAGTACGAGACATGGCTAACAGAGAGATAGTACTCCCTGTGACCCTGAATGCTTGTAGAAAGATGAAACGCACTGTTTAGATAAGGTAAGAGTCAGTACGAAAGAAATTTGAAACCTACAAAAATTCATTGAGAAAACTGAAAAGTTTAGAGCCCATATCGCCAGTTACTTGCAATCTCTCCCATTTATTTTCTTCTGAAATTTCATTCGTAACCATGCTGCATGACTGTCAAAAATGTCTTTATCCCACACAAGGATGGG
>NW_004797908.1:0-2027 GCF_000002075.1 Aplysia californica | reverse complement strand
CCCGGCATTTTTAAGAACCCCAAAAAACCCCAAACGATTAAACAAAACGAGCAGACTAACAAACAAGGGATAAAGATAAAATAAGACAGATGCCGTGAAGCGACAATTTGCTTTTAAAATATAATGATGATGAATGCTGAACTTTTCCATAAAATTCACAACCATTAGCAGAGCAGTTACAGTTGGGACACAAGTCCAAGGCTTTGGAGGTTTTGCAAAATCTGTTACTCGATTTAAGATGTTGGGGAAATAGATAGAATACGACCCATCGCTAAGTTTCGCACCTTTATTAGGTGACATGTATAAAGATCATTTTACGTATGAAGGCTAAAGCTTTGAAAATAGACAGTCTTTTTCGTTTTTAAAGCAAAGGGAACTTTCACCGGATATGGCGGAAGTTCCTCTTCTAATGTCCCTTTTTATTTATGCACTCTTTCATAAAGGCACACATAATGTATAAATGGCGTCGATAGTAAAGTGATTAGGTTACAGGACTCGTAACTGTGAGGTTTAGGGTTCTGAGGTTCGAGTAGAGAGTTTTACAGTATCTAATTCTAAGCTAAACTCGGCCCGATGTTGTATCCCTAAAAGGGCATTGGCCTTTTAGCTCGGTCCTATCGGAGATATGTGAGGCAGCGTGGGTTATAATCAGCGCTGAACCAATGTAAATTTTCGCATACAAGTCTCTACCTTAGAATTTCAAAGTTCTATAAGCCCAGTACCTAGTTTTGAGAAATTTGACGTAAATAATTTTAAGTTTCACAAAATGGTCAGCTTTTTAAAATACAGTTCTTTGAGTATCTTCATAACGACTTGGAATAATCTTACGATTTTGATAGAGCAGATAGAATATTTGGTACCTGACTTCATGGTCTTCGTCACTCAAAACGGCCAAAATGTCAGAAAGGACTTTAAAATTCCAAGGTATCGAAGTGTGGAGCTTGGCTAAAACATACTATAACTTCTTCTCAAGTGTGGCATTACAAACGTAGGGCTAAATTTACAGTAGCTACCACACACGACTTCTACTTGCCGTTTTATTGCCCGGAGCAGACGATTACTCTTGAGGAGCAATAAACACTCAACTTTTTGCTCAAGTATATGTGAGGCATTGTGGTGAAATCATGCACTCGCCAAATGAATGAAATCGAAAATACCGGCATTTTTTGCTGGTTTTGCAACTTTTTATGGTAATTTTATTATCTGGCTCAACTCCTTTTAGGTTCCTTTAAAGACACATTTCTGCGTTGAATTTTTTTAAACCGAAAAACGTTGATTAAAGGCACAAAAATGCAAAATTTCAGTTTCCAAACCACCACGCTTCTTCAAGATCCTTCATAATATTTACTACTACAATCCAAGTATGCGTTAGCTGGCTATGGAAGTCAACAAACTTTGCGGCCATTTTCTCGCTCTCTTTACATCTGAAACCATTGACCCCACCTCCTTAAATCGCTATTTTTTCGATTTGCATTTAAGATAGATGAGTATTATTTTCATTGAAAGATAGACAAATGAACACGCTTTAAAATGATATAAAAAACTCGATACACCTAAAAATTGACAAGCGTCTGATTCCACCGAGACGTGACACATAATAAAATACCTGTCTTTCACCACTCCATCGATCACATACGTGAGAAAACGCTGAGGTACGGGGGAAAGTAGAACTCAAATTCATAAGGAGGTGCAGTACACCAAAACAATGCAGTGTAAAAATGTTAGATATAAAGGATCTTCAAAAAGTTTAGTGGGGCCGTAGGTGGCTGAATGGTTAGTTAGGCAATAGGACTCGCAATCGTGAGATTGCGGGTTCAGGGGTTCGAGCCTCAGCTCGGTCCGACGTTGTGTCCTTGGGAAAGGCTCTTTACGCGAATTTCCCATTTATTGGCTCTGTCCATTCGGAGATGAATGTTAAACCTGGAGGTCCCACCTATTAAATAACCTTATAGCGTTGATAGGGGCGTTAAACATATACCATATAAATAAAAGCGCAGTGTTTTATCTCATCAACTATAGTTTATTAA
>NW_004797907.1:458098-460330 GCF_000002075.1 Aplysia californica | reverse complement strand
TGCGTGCGACAACGCAGATCTTAGCCATTACACCCATGACGTCAGTGACTAAGTCTTAGTTTAGTAGGTTTCTTTTATTTTTAAATAGTTTTTTCTCTCTTTTTTCAGGGTGTGTTTTCAAATAGCTTTGATTGACAGTTGCAGTAGCTGTTTTCTGTGGACGACAGATTTTTTTTTTTTTTTTTGGGGGGGGGAGGGCATGAATTCTATAATAATGTTGCTATTATGTTCCCATTCTGAGCAAGTGTAAAATCCCCTGTCTTTTTAGGAGGAGGGGGTATTTTACGGCGCTTGCAACTGTATAAGGTCATATGAGCGCGAGGGACTCACTAAACTAAAGAGCCCAGAGGAGGGGGCCAAGGATGTGAGGGGATGGGGGCAGAAAGAGGAGACGAAAGCAGACGACAGAAAATTGTTAGAGGGCAGGAAAGGAGGTGAAAGGAGACCATTTTTAAAGAAGAAACATTTTCAGTCATTACCCGGATTCGAACCCGGGACCTTTGAATGAGAGGCCAACACCTTAACCTTTAGTCCACGAGAGGCCCCCTTACAGAGTCTGAACACACGGATATAACAACTTGGCAGGCTCAGACTCAGACATGACGGGACATCAGCGACATTATCGGCTCTGTCCTCGCGTGAGTAGACTTGGAAATTTGGGTGGTTGGCGGGTGCCCTGGTGTGGTTTGCTTCTTCTTTCCTATCAAACATCTATCGTCTTTATCTCCCCTTTTTATGTTTGTTACTCTCTTGTAACGCCTCTAATCTTCTGGCGCTCATATGACCTTATGCAGTTGCGAGCGCCGTAAAACACTTACTAAAACAAACTCTCTTGCAACACCACTAACCTTGGGTTCTTATATGCCCTAACTGTGTTGTAAATGCCGTACAACTCTTACTAAAACTATTTTTTAAAACCCCTCTCATTACAGAGTCTGTACTCACGGATATTGCAGCGGGCGGGCACAGACATGACGGGACATCAGCGGAGACATTATCCGATCAGCTCTTTTCTCGCGTGAGTAGACTGGAAACCCTTGGAGACTTTCGCGCGTACACAAGATTGATTCATAAAAGTCTCCTCGTGGGTGGTTGGCGGGTGCTCTGTTGCGGTTTGCTTCTTCTTTCCTATTAAACATCTATCGTCATCCCTTATCTCCCCTTCTTCTATTTTATGTTTGTTACTCTCTTGTAACATCTCTAATCTTCTGGCGCTCATATGACCTTATGCAGTTTCGAGCGTCTACTAAAACTTTAAAAAAAACTAAAACATCTATCGTCTTTATCTCCCATCCTTCTTTTTTGTGTTTGTTACTCTCTTGAAACGCTCATATGACCTTATGCAGTTGCGTGCACCGTAAAATCTCTACTAAAACTAAACAGAGTCAAGACCGACGGATATAGCAGACATCAGCGGAGACATTATCGGCTGTTTCCTCGCGTGAGTAGACTTGGAACCCCTGGAGAGTTTCACACGTACACAAGATTGATTCATAAAAGTCTCCTCATCGTCTTCACAACCGCAACCTTTCTTCACTCTTTCCCCGCATCACCCCCACCCCTTTTCCACCCCCATCCCCCGCCTTTCCGAACTTCAAACGTTGGATGATTTTTTAAAAATCCAAATGTCTTTTTAATGGAAGGCATGCCAGTTTGTCACAGGCCCTAAAGTCCCTCTAAAATGTCAATTCATTTCGTGTTGTTCAATATTTCGTCCTTTTTGTGTGCAAATCAAAGCAAATTTAAATTACTCTGTAAACTTTCAACAATGAATGTTCTTTCGTTAAAAACTATTGAAACATAAAATTCAAGTCATAGTGGGCCTGTGACAAACTGGGCAGTCCCCTTTTTAATGAAGTCAAGGAAACTCAGGGCATTTCGAACCACCCCCTTCCCAACCACCACAACAACAATGACAACAGCAATATAAATAAATATACGAACAATATATTAACATTTAAGAGCACCACTTGGTTTATACGCCCACACATATACTTACACGTGTGCTTACGATTTACACACACACAGACACACACACACACACAAACATACACACACACACATACACAAACACACACAAAAAAATTAAAAAATACAAACCTCACGCTCGGGCATCGACACTTAATAAGGCTCAATTTTCTTCCATCAACACACACCTCATCAAACCTCACCCCACCCCTTGCACACACACACACACACACACACACACACACACACACACACACACACACA
>NW_004797907.1:453132-454570 GCF_000002075.1 Aplysia californica | reverse complement strand
TACACACACACACACACACACACACACACACACACACACACACACACACACACACACACACACACTATCTATATCAACAATATCATATCATATATCTCGTATAAACATTGGCCAACTGGTTTCTCTGATTTCATTATTTTGACGAGCGTGTTATTTCCCAACGATGTCTCACAAATGCCATTCTTCTTCTCCCATCGTATTTGTTACTCGTTCCTTTCGACACAGTCCTTTTTTAAGTTTTAGTAAGTGTTTTACGGCACTTGCAACACAATAAGGTCATATAAGTGCCGAAGATGAGAGGTGTTACAAGAGGGTAACAGACAGAAAAAAGAAGAAGGAGATATAAGGACGATAGATGTTTGATAGGAAAGAAGAAGCAAACCACACCAGAGCACCTGCCACCCACTGTCCTTGCAGTGTTGAAAAAGGGACAGCAAGAAACCCAAACCATAAAACGTAGCAAATATTTATGGGATTTTTTTCTCTTTATTAGTATACGTTTCTGAGCCGTGTGCCGAAACATAATCACAACTCGAGATTATAATAGGTCGCTTTTAAGAACAAGGGGGCTATCCCGAAAAATGCTGTTTGAGAACATCGAAGGTAAAGTGTTTGCCCCTTGTTCAGTTTCTTTAAAAGACAAGGAGACTTTTCTCTATAACCAAACAAATATACACACCATTGAAACCAAATTTCTCCTATAGGTAGGGCAATGCCCACTTTTGGTGTAGATCAAGATTTCTGGAAACCCTCAAAATCTAGGTTAGCCCGCTTGTCATTAAAAGCGACCATTTATGGGAATGTTTTCTCTTTATTATGATACATTTCTGTGCCATGAGCGGAAACATCATCACCGCTTGAGGTTATGATTCTGACTGTGAGGTGGTTGACTCCAGACTCTCGACACAAAACGGGTTAGACAAGTCTTCAACTAAACCGTTAGTTGTTTATGGCGTGTCTTGGCCTCTCTGTGTTGTGAAAACATCTCTCGTTAGTTTGCTATTTAAAAACACACTGTCTTTAGTTTAGTTTTAGTAGAGGTTTTGCGGCGCTCACAACTGCATAATAAGGCCAATGAGCGCCAGAAGATTAGAGCTGTTAAAAGAGAGAGACGACCATAATAAAGAAGAAGGGGAGATAAGGACGATAGATGTTTGATAGGAATGAAGAAGCAAACCACACCAGAGCACCCGCCAACCACCCACAAACACACTGTCTTTAGTACGTACAGACAAACAACCACACACACATATATATGCACATACAAAGACACATACACACATACACATATACACACATACCAATGCACATACAAAGACACATACACACATACACATATACACACATACCAATGCACATACAGACGCACAAACGCAGACGCACAAAAACATACACACAAACACATACACACAAACACATACACACAAACACATACACG
>NW_004797907.1:451177-452228 GCF_000002075.1 Aplysia californica | reverse complement strand
AGGGGGGGGGGGTTCGTATCGTTTTTCTTTCTTGCTGCCTATATTATCATTATCTTTTTATGTTTCAATTGGTTTAGTTTTTACTCCCAAACCAACAGTCGTAATATCATTTAATAGTGGGTTTTTTTTTGTTTTGTAAGTGTTTTACGGCGCTCGCAACTGAATAATACGGTCTTAAGAACGCGCGGGACACATTGAATTTTTTCAGTTGGTAGGAAATTTTGAATTTTGCCCGGGTGGCGACCGAAGCCTACTCTTATCGATTTTTGACCATCAAGGGATCTCGTGGCCTTGAGGTGCAAGCTGTGCATGTTTAAGATCCCTTAAAGATTCAAATTTCCCATCAATTGAAAATGTTTGATGTGTCCCGCGCGCTCATATGACCTTATGCAGTTGCGAGCGCCGTAAAACACTTACCAAAAAAACACCAACCCAAACAAAAAAACCCAACTGATTTTGACGGCTATGGCATGACTCTCACAATAATAATACGCCCAATTGTCTATACATATTATAAAAACAGAAATAACTCTATTTTAAGAAAAGAAATACTTTTCAACATCACGCCCCGATGGGTTACACAAATTCATCTTGACTATTTATTATAGGATATCACCAGGTATGAGAAATGCAACAGAAAACATTCCCTGTAAGAACCCATTGGTGTGGAATTTTCCGTCAAACTCTTCATTGTAAGCGGACATGCCCGGACAGATTTCGTGTCTCAAGTGTCACAAGAGACATCATTAAAGGGTTGAGGGAAAAAAGACAGATTTTGTTGTGCTGTGCTACATACCACAAGGGTACTTTGACCTGTAGGGGAGATGACCTGGGAGATAGTTAACGAAATACGAACGTTTATCACCCCAGTCTCGGGACCCCCCCCCCTCTCCCCTTCCTCCTTCTCCCGACACACACACTAACACACACTCACATACACACACACATACATACATACAGACACACACATACACACACATACACACACATGCACATGCACACATACACACACATACACACATACATACACACACATACACACACACACACA
>NW_004797907.1:446527-449116 GCF_000002075.1 Aplysia californica | reverse complement strand
GCAGGGGAAGGGGGAAGAGGAGGGTGGGGGCAGGCTGAATTAAAACTAAGGTGTAGTTTAGGTCAGTTTTTATTATAACAAAACAGCCAACGTTTCCTTTTGTCATAAATTTATAAAACTGTAATGAACTACTGTAATATGTTCCATAGATGTGATATTAGCATAAAAATAGCACCAGAAAACAGTCGAGTTGTTGGGTATAATTGGATCAATACAATTTTAAATAGAAACTACTATGTTCATAGGTGACAATTTGTTAGGGGAAAAGATACACACTTCAAAACAGCGGATACTTTGTGCGGGTAAAAACAGAAAAGGAAAAAGGAAGCTACGAAACCAGAAACAACCAGTTTGAAAAAAACAACAACCCATCAACAAACGCAACTACGGCATAGACCCAACCAGTGAAGCATTGAAACATTCAACTTTTTTTTTCTACATTTATGTCGGTGTTTTGACACCCCTACCACCCCCCCCCCCAAAAAAAAAACAACAACAAACAAACAAACAAACAAACAAAAAACAAACAAACAAACAAACACAACAAAACAAAACCCACACAAAAAACAACAACAACAACAAAACAAAACAACATTTAAAAATCGACAAAACTGAGACCATTCAGGAGACCGGCTTCCGACCCTGCCTGTCAGGGCTAACCCGGGCTGAGAGGGATACAACATCCTAACACAAATATCGAGATCATCATCATCATCTAGTGCCAGATCTGCGACAAACATCGGCGATCATGGTTCTCCATTCATTCCTTTGCTCGGATGCTCTAAAAAAACCTGCGTTTCCCTGATCTTACCCTGTTACCCATTTGTTTAGGTTCCCCAAGTAGGTTGCTCTAGGCCTACCCCTGCCTCGTTTGCCTTCAATTTTGCCAGTAAGAGCTAGATGTTCAAGACCCATCTGTCTATTCATGTGTCCCCAAAACTGCATTTGTCGTTTCCTGATTGTTTTTACCATTGAGCGTCCCATGTGGGCTTCATCAAGCACTACCTCATCTGATTTCTTTTCCTTCCACGATACTCTTAGCAGTCTCCTTAGCAGAGACCACATTTCTGTTGTTTCTATACTATCGAGATAATCGATGTAATACCTTTCCACTCGGGAATCAAACTGGGGTCTCCGGCGTGCGACAGCGAAGTGCCTAATTACTTAACCACAGACGCCTGTCCTCTTTTTCCCCTTTGTTTTAGTAAGTGTTTTACAGCACTTGAAACACAATTAGGTCATATTAGTCTTGAATATTAGAGGGGTTGCGAAAGGATTGGAGCCTGGTGAAGGTAGGAGGAGCAGGCTACGTGACCCCATCAGACGCTACAACAACCAGCTGATGAAGGAGACAATCAGCTTGCCCACACTGAAATCTATGAAGAGGGGTGAGGAAGCATGGAGCATCCCGCCTTCCTTAGACCCCAGTTTTACATTCAAGTAAATAATTAGAGGGGTTACTAGAGAGAGTAACAAGCACAACAAAAAAGGAGGAGAGATAAAGATGATACATGTTGGATAGAAAGAAAAAGATGCAAACCACACCAGAACACACACTAGATGCCCACTGTTCTCCAAGTATTTATAGACTATTGTGACTAAATTAGAGTTTTTAGTTTAAGTTTTAGTAGAGGTTTTACGGTGCCGGCAACTGCATAAGGTCATATGAACGTCAGAAGATTAGAGGCTTTACAAGAGAGTAACAAACATAAATAAGAAGAAGGAGAGACAAGGACGATAGATGTTTGATAGGAAAGAAGAAGCAAACCAACCCAGAGCATCCGCCAACCACCCACTAAATTAGAGTTTAAGTGAAATGCATTAAACAGGAGTATAATCAGCGGAAACGTTTTGATCAAAACTGCTTGTTTCCCACTGTTCATTGAAGTATGTAGATCTATAGTGACTCCAGGGTAAAAGTAAAAGTGAAGTACACATGGGAACTAAATTGCAAGCGGGCTAACCCAGATTTCGAGGGTTTCCAGAAATCTTGACCTTCACCAAAAGTGGGCATTGCCCTACCTATAGGAGAAGTTTGGTTTCATTGGTGTGTATAGTTGTTTGGTTATAGAGAAAACTCTCCTTGTATCTTAAAGAAACTGGATAAGGGGCAAAGCCTTTACATTCGGTTTTCTCAAAACGGCATTTTTCGGGATAGCCCCTTAGTGCTTAAAAGTGACCAACTGGATTATAATCAGAGGAAACGTTTCGAATTAAAAGCCGGTCATTTCAACGCACGAGTCTATTAGCCGGTCAGTTGCCTCCTCTTACAATAATGATAACTTCGGAGCGCGAAAGAAATTGAAATCGACCACTGCCAGCCACGGGACGCCATGGGTTGGTAAACTGAGAGACAATGGGAGGCAGGTCTTGTCTGACAACATTATGTCTCTGGTGGCGCTGGGGCGTACAGCGGAGGAAAGCCATAGACATTTGACATGTTTCCTCGCGTCTGTTGTGGCCAATTTGAAAGACAAATACAACAGACGGGCGCCACAGATTTTACTTGTTATAGCTTGAGGTAAACATGCTCTCAGTCTCATTCCGTTAGTTCCTCCCCCTCCTCCCCTCCCCCCACCCCCTGCTCCT
>NW_004797907.1:441632-446269 GCF_000002075.1 Aplysia californica | reverse complement strand
ACACACACACATACACTCTCTTTCTCTCTCTCTCTCTCCCTCTCTTTCTCTCTGTCGTTTTTTCTCTCTCTCTCTCTTTTTCCCGCTCTCTCTCTCTTCTCCCTTTATTAAGGAAACACATACACACAAACAAACAAACACACACACACACTCAGAAACACTCACTCACTCACAAACACACACTCACACACACGCATACACACACACATACACACACTCACACAAACACACGCTCAAACACAGACACACACACACACACACACACACACACACACACACACACACACAAGTCGTAGTTCATGCACACACAAATACATCACCCTCTCCAATCCATTTTAAACCCATCACAGTAAAAAAAAAACCAAAAAAACCCAGAAACCGTGTAAACAAAACAACTCCTTTTTCTTCCAACTAAAATTAAGTTAACGCTGGAGCACAGTTCCCCAAACTCTCACCTTTCATGTAATATCCAAATGTGAAGCCCTTCAGGAAAATGAAAACAGCACCAGCACACAAGATAAAAACAACAATCGAAAAACTGTTATTTGTCTCGTAATTGAGTTCCAGACAGAAAATACATTCCAATAAAACACAAACACATGAAAGAAGGCACACGTAATAATTCGCTCTTTCTGCACATCCTAATTCACGCACCAGTAGTAGTCTATCTTTGGAAGGACAATTCATATTAAATCTGCATTATTTTTGTGTAATTCCAGGTAAATGATTTCCAGATTAAAAATGAAAATCCAATAAAACTCTGTGTCGAAAGAATGCACCAGTAATGATTTCTCTTATCCTACAACTTTTGATTCATAAACACGGGTTGTATCTTCTGGAAAAAACCTCACATCATAATAACGTGTTGCACGTTTTATGGTCGCACGTATATAAATCCAAGAAGGAAAATGAAAATCCGATAAAACACAATAATAATTACTTGCACGACAGAACACGTTATAAGAATATGTGAGGCGTGTTGACAAAATGAGTTACTTCTTAAATTCCACAAATGCAGATATTGGCAAAAAATCGACACTAGCGACAAATTTCTAGGTTTTCTTTTGATGCAATATTCATGAAGTACTAGATCTAAATGCCTTTAGTTATTTCATACTTACACATTGTAAAAACTTAACCTATAAGCGTGGTAATGTATCTATTTTCATAGGGCTCAAATCCTAGAAGTAACTCATTTTGTCAGCACGCTTCACATATTGTTATTCTCTTCTCTCCATCTAGATTCTAGATCTACAACTTCTGATTTTTAAAACCAAAGAAAACAAAACAAAACAAAACGAAACACTTTTACCGTCTGAAGGACACAGAGCCTAACACAACGTATCATGTTGCGCGCACGATTTCGTGTGGGGTCTAAGGTTCTGCAGTCCTAGACACAGCCTAGTGGGTGGTTGGCGGGTGCTCTGGTGTGGTTTGCTCCTTCTTTCCAATCAAACATCTATCGTCTTTATCTCCCCCTCCTTCCTTTTTATGTTTGTCACTCTCTTGTAACACCTCTAATCTTCTGACGCTCATATGAACTTATTATGAAGTTGCGAGCGCCGTAAAACATCTACTAAAAAAACAAGACACGGCCTAGCTTACACAGGTAACGAGCACAGAGCAGTAAAACTGTTGTTGTACGCTGCAGCAGACAGAATTAGGCTAGTGGTGGTCGCCTACTGCCTTTTTTCTGTTCTTTGATTTGTCGTGAACCTGTAGAGTGTGTGTGGCGCCGGATGGAGGGCGGAGACTGGCTCTAAGGATGCTTGCACAGCGGAGGGGCAGCTCACTCCGTGGAATGAGACCCAGTTTGAGTTTGAGGGGGGGGGGTTTGTTTGTTTGTTTGTTTGTTTTCAGTATGTGTTTTACGGCGCTCGCAACTGTATACGGTCAAATGAGCGCGCGGGACACACCTAATATAATTTTCAGTTGGTAGGACATATTCAATTTTGCCCAAGTGGCGGCTGAAGCCTACTCTTATCGATTTTAGACCATCGAAGGATCGTTAATGTGTGCAACTTGCACACGGGACCTCCGAGATTTTGAGTCTGAGTTTGGAAGTTTGAGATTGAATGTGAGCTGAAGTTTGAGTTTGTGTAAAGAAGATATCGGCTCACTGACGGGCATTTCAAAAAGAGAAAATTCGGACAAGGAAATAGAAGAAGAAAAAAACAACAGAACAAAACAGAGGGACAGGAAAGAAGTGAAGGCTAAATGTCGCACCCCAGACCAACCAAGCACTTTAGAAAGGTGGTGTCTATGGACTCAAGATTCCATCCTTCCATCCTTCAACCGAAAAAAAGAGACTGACAAACTCTAATTAGTCTGCTTTTTAACGGAGATGTACAGTTCTGGTTGTTGGGTTTTGGGTTTTTTTAGTTTGTTTTATTGTAGTTTCTTTGAACTACGAGAGGCATATCAACACGATAATAATGTATCAATATACATACTGGTATATTGATTTCTTATTTGTCTCTTTGTCTGTTTGTTGGTTTGTAAGTTTTTTAATTGTCTGTTTGTTTGTTTGTTTGTTTGTTTGTTTTTTATCTATAAGTTTTGATTACTTATTGTTTTTACATAACACTGAGTTGAAAGGGCTGTATTATTCTCTACCTATGATGCCAAATCAAAGTTGAAACAATATGGGTTTTACAGAAAGGTGGGAAATTCCCACTACATTGGCAGATCTCCCTATCAGAGCCATGGAAGAGCTGTGTAAGTTACGCCCAAGGCGGGTGATTCGTTATAAAAAAGTATCCGCTTTTTATCGACTGGTCAGTGGACAACGGGTTTATTGTCGATAGTAATACACGTATTCATTTATTAGTTTCAAGTAAATCTAAACTAAAACTAAGAATTGGTCCCTTTCAGGGGTTTCCAGAATTCTTGACTTACACCAAATGTGGGCATTGTCCTAACTAAAGGAGAACTTTGGTTTCACTGGTGAGTATTTTTGTTTTGTTTTTGTTATAGAGAAAACTCTCCTTTTCTGATAAAGAAAAGTGGCAAAAACTTTACCTTCGATTTTCTGAAAACACCATTTTTGGGGATAGCCCCCTTGTGCTTAAAAGCGACCAATTATTCCCAACCTTCTAAAAGCGCTTTGCCGATTTAAAGACGTCCACAAAACCACGACAGGGGTTCACTGACAAGTCGTTGCACTACAGATTATTTCCTAGCTGCGGGGATAGGGGGGGGGATGAGGTCAATTTGAATGCGTGAAAAACGGACAGTCAGTTTGTACAAAATCCCGAGCCGCATCTGTGTACGCGGTACATAAGACATCGTCTTCCAGTGGCGCTCTCCGAACACTCACATGTTCCACGTGCTGTTTTGACGAACACAATGATTCTAAAAACAAACAAAGAAACCAAATACATGAACACAATAAAACGATAGGAAGACAATTGGTCACTTTTAAAGACAAGCGAGATAACCCAGATTTCGAGGCTTTCCAGAAATATTGACCTACACCAAAAGTGGACATTGCCCTACCTTTCGGAGAAGTTTGGTTTCATTGGTGTGTATATTTGTTTGGTTACAGAGAAAAATGTCCTTGTTTTTTACAGAAACTGTACAAGGGGCAAAAACTTTACCTTCGATTTTCTCAAAACAGCATTTTTCGGGATAGCCCCCTTGTGCTTAAAAGCGACCAATAAGAAGTGCTGTGATTATTCAAATTGATTGCAAAAAGAAAACTGTAGAGATAATGGATAAAAATACTTTTCCAACACTGAAATCCTGAAATCGAGCTCACGTTTTTGCACGCCATGACGCAGTGCCTAAACCGCTTCACTGCGAACTACGGCGATCCTTTCATTCCTTTGCAAAGAACACAACTCTTTAACAGTGCGTCTTTGTGCTTTCTTGTCCTATCTCCATTTGTTTAAATACTGAAAATGTGACTTCTTTAATATAGTGTAAAGCGCATAGAGCCTGTTTCCGAGTGGTGACAAACGCTATACAAATTATGCTATTTATTATTATCATTATTATTAGTATTATTATTATTTATTAAGCCCATTCTTTGTTATGAACTGTTTTCACTGTTTAAAAAAAATGGAGATAGGACAAGAAAGCACTGAGGTCGCAAGTGGGGACC
Organism: Aplysia californica; assembly: GCF_000002075.1. Lineage (NCBI taxonomy): Eukaryota > Metazoa > Mollusca > Gastropoda > Aplysiida > Aplysiidae > Aplysia > Aplysia californica. The sequence goes on along the minus strand of NW_004797907.1, from coordinate 442,164 downwards.
CAAGGGGGGGGGGGGCTTTAATATGTTCTTATGCACAGTAGAATTATAAATGGGCTGATTTATCAATGTCGTGCTCATATTGAACCGGAACAACATAGAGGGAACTGCTGCTTTTTCTTTCCTAATCCTTACTATCGACATTAACCCTCAACTTCTGTTGCATTTTTGTCACTCTCTTGTGAACTGCTTTTTGGGAGCTCTCGTGGCCTAGAGGTTAAGGTGTTGGCCTCTCATTCAAAGGTACTGGATTCAAATCCGGGCAGTGACGGACAAGTTTTCTTCTCTAAAATTGTCATCTTTCACCTCCTGGCGCTCACATGATCTAATGCAGTTGCGAGTGCCGTAAAAGAACAAACAAACAAAAAACCCTAATAGTGGTTTATATAAAAGTTTCCCCGACAGTGTGAAAGCTGCCTTAGGCTATCGTGATGTAGCTCTGAGAGCAGGCAGGGGCGCCCCACACCGCGTGGATGTGCACTTGTTGGGTGACCTGTCTCTCTCTTCTTGTGACAGGTCACAGTCGGCCGGTTCT
>NW_004797907.1:433920-436420 GCF_000002075.1 Aplysia californica | reverse complement strand
AAATTTTCTTGAAAAAATCGATTTCCGAATGTTTTAGTGGCTATAAATGTGTGATCTGCAGCACACAATACGCAGTTTGACCCGCCAAAGCAGTGCATCTGTGTGCGGGAGTGCGTCTTCGAATAGTTCCTGGATGCTCGCCGGAGACGTCTCCGAATCGTGTCTGTCTTATTTGATCCTCCCAAAGACCAGATCTCATCATCTCTGTCACCGCTTCGTGTCGGGGTGTGCCGGGGGAAGAAAGAATCGTTGCAGCTTTTCAATTAGCCAAGAAAATAGGCGGGAGCCAGGTACCCCCACTCTAAAATGGACATGTTTCTTTTTGTTCTTGTTCCGCTGACCAAAGGCCTGCCTATTGACCGGTGTCTGTGGTGTGTAGCGGAGCGGTGAGGCGAAGACGCTAAACTGGGTGGTTGGCGGGTGTTCTCGTGTGGTTTGCTACTTTTTTCCATATATAAACAACACTATGGTCTTTATTATAATATTATCCTTCTTTTTTGTTTGTTACTCTCCTGCAACACCTCTAATCTTCGGCACTTATATGACCGTATTGTGTTGCAAGTGCTGTAAACTAAAAGAATGAGGCGCTTCGTCGTAGCACGAAGAAGACCCGAGTCCGATTCTCATGAAGTGTTTTGGTTTTTTTAAACCAAGTAACTCGGTGTTTTTGCTAGGACGTTGAATCCTTCAGGCAGGGTGGAAGTAGACCGCCTAATTTATAGTAATAACTTGTGTTGATGGGCGCATAACAACAACAACAAAGAATTAAAAAATGAAGAAAATGTAGTGAACATTCCATTGCAGTTGATTAATTTTTAAAGTTTTTTCAAATGTTTTTTTCCTCATTTATTTGTTAGAATTTATTATTTATTTATTTATTTATTTATTTTCAATTTTCAAAAATGTATTTATTTATTTTTCATTTTCAATGTAAAAAAAATTCAGGAAACGACAAATGCAGTTTTTGGTACACCTGAATAGACATAAAGGTCTTGAACACTTAGCTCTCACTGGCAAAATTGAGGGCAAGCGAGGCAGGGGAAGGCCCAGAACAACATACTTGGGGAACCTAAATAAATGGGTAACAGGGGAAGATCAGGGAAACGTAGCTTTTTTTAGAGCATCCGAGCAAAGGAAAGAATGGAGAACCATGATCGCCGATGTCTGTCGCAGATCTGGCACTGGATTATGATGATTTTCATTTTATTTACAAATATCCTTCAATTCCTAAGTAAAAGTTGTCTTGAGACTCAGTGAAGATGTCATATGAGCTTATGTAGTGAAGATGTCATATGAGCTTGTGCAGTGAAGATGTCATATGAGCTTATGTAGTGAAGATGTCATAATATGACCTTATGTAGTGAAGATGTCATATGAGCTTGTGCAGTGAAGATGTCATATGATCTTATACAGTGAAGATGTCATATGATCTTATACAGTGAATATGTCATATGATCTTATACAGTGAAGATGTCATATAATCTTATACAGTGAAGATATCATATGATCTTATACAGTGAAGATGTCATAATATGATCTTATACAGTGAATATGTCATATGATCTTATACAGTGAAGATGTCATATGATCTTCTACAGTGAAGATGTCATATGATCTTCTACAGTGAAGATGTCATATGAGCTTATGCACTGAAGATGTCATATGATCTTATACAGTGAAGACGTCACATAACCTTAAGCAGTGAAGACGTCAAGGCTTCCCGACACCCTCTGTGACATCCGGAAACAGAAACAGTTTTAGCTGCAGACCATCGCATCCAATCAGAGGCAGCCGAGCAGAAGATAATAACACCCACCGCGCTGACCTCCAGGTTTTCTTTCGCGCTAGAGCAAGCCCGCCTGCCTCGGACACTTCAGGGGTTCGCCAATTTTCTTTTTTTTTCTTTTTTCTTTTGTGAGCCTTTTGACGCTTGAAATAACGCGGTATTTTTTTTTATTTCACGTGTTTTATTTTTCCCCCTTCCTCTGGTATCCTTAGGATGTCGAGGGTACGTGATTTACGTGGGACGCTAGCCGATAAAAGTAATCAGGAAAAGATAAATAAATTATGCAGTCTTTGGGACACCTGAATAGACATAAGAAAGGTTTTGAATATCCAACTCCCGCTGGCAAAATTGAAGGCAAACGAGGTAGTTAGGGGTAGGCCCAGACAGAGCAACCTATTTATAGAACCGAAACAGTTGATGCGTAAACAGGCGGATGACTTGAGAACGACAGAGTACGCCATTGGCCGATATTTATAGTAACAGCTATCTTGTTTGACGTCATTGAGGGATTCCCACTTTGTTGTCGTTCACGGTGACAACACGACCACAAAGCACTATTGCAGTATTTTTAAAGCCTGTAGCCTACAGTGGGCTGGTGGCGGAGTGGTTAGAGCGCTTGTCTCCAAAGCAGAAAGTCCAGGTTCGAGCCTCGGTTCAGCTACGGATTTTGCTTTTCGCCCCCTCCTGCCCACCCACCTGTAATGGGTACCTGAC
>NW_004797907.1:431810-433820 GCF_000002075.1 Aplysia californica | reverse complement strand
TTTCGCCCCCTCCTGCCCACCCACCTGTAATGGGTACCTGACTTCGAGTTGGTGAAGTAAAGGACTAATTTTTTTATTTTTGTTTCTTAAAAAATCACATGCTTTTTCAGTTTATCTTATATATTTTTTAAGAAAACTTTTTTGGTAAAGTTCGTGTAAAGTGCCATTCCCAAGGACACAACGTCCGGCCCCTGAGGGGATTCTAACCCACAAACTTACGATTGCGAGTCTGAGAGCCTAACCACTAGGCCACCGACGCCACACATCTCTAAGACTAAGACCAAAGAACAATCGTAAGCTGTGTTAAGTCCCGCCAGTCAGTTATAACTAGGACAACCTGACACATTCTGGTACTGCTTTATCTAGTGGCCTCGGTGGTCTAGTGGTTAGGCTACCGGACTCGTAATCGTGAGGTTGTCGGTGGTCTAGTGGTTAGGCTACTTGACTCGTAATCGTGAGGTTGTCGGTGGTCTAGTGGTTAGGCTACCGGACTCGTAATCGTGAGGTTGTCGGTGGCCTAGTTGTTAGGCTACCGGACTCGTAATCGTGAGGTTGTCGGTGGTCTAGTGGTTAGGCTACCGGACTCGTAATCGTGAGATTGCGGGTTCGGGGGTTCGAGCCTCAGCTCGGTCCTACGTTGTGTCCTTGGGAAAGGCACTTTACACGAACTTCCCACTTGGCTCGGTCCTATCGGAGACGGACGTTAAATTAGGAGGTCCCGCCTCTTAAATAACCTAATAGTGTTGATAGGGGCGTTAAACTCATACCATTTCACCATTTTCACCTACTGTATCTGTCTCAGTCTCATGGCGCAGCGTTGTTTTACAAGTCTATGAGTTATTCATGAGGTGTCTCTTCTTCCTATGACCTGCTCCACACCTGGCGAGATGGTAACTGACCGACATAGATCTAGAGACTTTCGTTTTTGGTCTGTTTCTTTTTCGCTCTCTCTGTCTCTCTCTCTGTCTCTCTCTCTCTTTCTCTCTCTCTCTCTCTCTCTCTCTCTCTCTCTCTCTCTCTCTTTCTGTCTCTCTCTCTTTCTCTCTCTCTCTCTTTCTGTCTCTCTCTCTTTCTCTCTCTCTCTCTCTTTGTCTCTTTCTCTCTCTCTTTCTCTCTCTCTGTGTCTCTTTCTCTCTCTCTCTCTCTCTCTCTCTCTCTCTCTCGCTCTCTCTTTCTCTCTCTCTCTCTTTGTCTCTCTCTTTCTCTCTCTCTCTTTCGCTCTCTTTCGCTCTCTTTCACACACACACACACACACACACACACACACACACACACACACACACACACACACACACTCACACACACACTTTATCTCATTCCTACCCCTAGGCAGCATATTATTAACTTTAAGACTAAACGTAGAGTATCTTGGTAAACACGAAATAACGTAATATAATGAGAGTAAAACCCAGCCTGCAGTAATTTAAATGATCTCTGAACGAACAAATTAAACGGACTAACTGTTTGACAGACACATAAACAAACATAACAACAATCCCAGTCAGCGAACACGTAACTAAACTAAGGGATGCACGTGACTGAGCCTCAGTAACAAACAAGTAATGTGTAACGACACGGGGAAATGATGCGCTTGTCCGTAACTTGGCAAATAAAGTTATTGGTAACATCTTAACCCTATCCGTACGTCGTGGGCCATTTTGTACCCCCGGGGTTGTATTCTTCACATTTTAGAATATTTCTAAAGCGAAGATCTCTTTGAAACTTTCAGTATTTCTCAAAAAATCATTTTGACAGACTGCTATTCAAAGCGTACGATCGGATTAACGAGTGGTTGCACAGAGTTCCCTACGTCGTATGGATACGATAGTAAAACATGACGTACGGATAGGGTTAAGTAGTGGCACAGAGTTCCCCACGTCGTATGGATACGATAGTAAAACACGACGTACGGATAGGGTAAAACATTGGGGGTTTCGTCTTCGCTTTGTTGTAAAGATACTTCTCTGTCATGAATAGAATTCATTTGAGGTGGGGGGGGGGGGGGGGGGG
>NW_004797907.1:430528-431710 GCF_000002075.1 Aplysia californica | reverse complement strand
GGGGTTCTTGGTGTCAGAGGGGAAATTTTCAGAAAAAAATTGATACCAAAGTTTGGTGACTTCCAAAGCTTGAGAGCTGTTGGTAACTGCTCATTTACATAATTTGGTCAGTAAAATTAACATAGAAAAGTGTTTTAATGGACAAAGAAGATGATGATTAAAAAATACATAAATGTTGAAGATTAACAAACGAGCTGCAACGTGCTGGTTTCATCGATTTCATATATTTTAACGAGCGCCTGATTTCACCACGGTGCCCCGCGACTAGCTCTGTGAGATAAACAAATAGTCGTGCGATCCAACAGTCTATTAACCTGAATTACTTCTATTGAGTGTAAGTCTGTTGAGAAACCACTGACTAATAGATAGCGGAAACCCAGGACAGCTGGGGCAGATGCACTCACTCACAAATAGCTCATCCATTGAAGCCGCGAAACCTGGGGAGGAAATCACTGCAATTTATTCCCCGCTCGGGATCAACAAATGAGCAATTGGGCGAAGGGCCGTGCTGCCTGCCTCGTAAGGAGGAAGCCAGACAGGGTGAACTAACGAAGGGAAGGAACCCACCATGTTTCCTAGCATTCAAAGGTCGAGGGGAGAAGGTGGGATAAAAGTACGAAACTCTCGCTATGTCAAAGGTTTCGTTTGGTCGTTACTGGTGAAGCGGGTGGCTTGATTTCTAAGATTCAGCTATAAATTAGTCTTGAGATAACCACCAGGAAGTGTAGAGCCAAAAGAGGCTTTGTGGGATCTTGCAACTAAATTTGTCGCTTTTAAGCACAAGGGGGCTCTCCCGAAAAATGCTGTTTTGAGAAAATAAAAGGTTAAGTTTTTGCCCCTTGTTCAATTTATTTAAAAGACAAGGAGAGTTTTCTCTATAACCAAACAAATATACACACCAAAGAAACCAAACTTCTCCTATAAGTAGAGCAATGCCCACTTTTGGTGTAGGTCAAGATTTCTAGAAACCTCCGAAATCTGGGTTTGCCCGCTTGTCCTTAAAAGCGACCAATTAATGACTTAACAACAAAAAAAGATCAATAAATGGATTACACGCCCATCGACGCAAATTCATTCGGTTTAGGACAGTAGTTTTTTTGGTTCTGTTTTTTTTGTTTTGGAAAGCTAATCTAGGCTCATTGAGATATAGCGTCACATCAACAAGATGGAAATATTAATAAT
>NW_004797907.1:428778-430428 GCF_000002075.1 Aplysia californica | reverse complement strand
AATAATAATAATAAAGGACATTTATATAGCGCTCAACCCCGATTAAAGTACACAGGCTCTGAGCGCTTTACAATACAGTACAACGTACAACAGTAGCATAAAACGTTGTGTTCTGACTAAAGGAAAATCACTCCAAATATTCATCTTATTGATTTAAAAAATGAACGACTTCAGCTGACATTTGAAAGAATCAAAGTACTTGGTAAAGCATTCTATAAAAACCAGACCAGGAGTCTTAACTAACGTCTTTTATGCAAACAGTCGCTTAAAGCTTGACCATACCATCCTAAACGCCGGCCTTAGATTAAACAAAAATATGCTCAACAATCAATTATTCATTTAGTCAAACAAACGAACGATCAGTTTGCTTCCTCCATCAGAAATCGATCGTGTGTGCACGTGGGTTATACAACACAGCTTGCCACAAAGAAATACACAGTAACTGATATAATTGGTCGCCTTTAAGGACAGGAGGGTTAGCCCAGATTTTGGGGGTTCCAGAAATCTTGACCTTCACCAAAAGTGAGTATACCTATAAGAGAAGTTTTGTTTCATTGGTGTGTATATTTGTTTGGTTATAGAGAAAACTCTCCTTTTGTTTTAAAGAGATGGAATAAGGGTCCAAAAACTTAAACTTCGATTTTCTCAAAACAGCATTCTTTGGGATAGCGCCCTGGAGCTTAAAAGCGACCAATTTCCAACTGGTAAAGAAAATCATAAATTTGATTTTATTTCTATTTACTTCATAATTTTTGTTGGGTTTTTTTTCATGTAGGTATCTTATGTCCCCATCGACACAATTTAGATCGTTATTTTTTAAGTCGGGCGTCCGACCCTGCCTGTCAAGTCAAACTGTGTCTGAGAGAGGGATACAACATCCCGGGGGAACCAGAACATGCGGATAACTTTAGAACGACAGATGTACGCCACTGGCCGATATTTATAGTAACAGCCATCTTGTTTGACGTCATTGAGGGATTCCCACTTTGTTGTCGTTCACGGTGACAACACGACCACAAAGCACTATTGCAGTATTTTTAAAGCCTGTAGCCTACAGTGGGCTGGTGGCGGAGTGGTTAGAGCGCTTGTCTCCAAAGCAGAAAGTCCAGGTTCGAGCCTCGGTTCAGCTACGGATTTTGCTTTTCGCCCCCTCCTGCCCACCCACCTGTAATGGGTACCTGACTTCGAGTTGGTGAAGTAAAGGACTAATTTTTTTATTTTTGTTTCTTAAAAAATCACATGCTTTTTCAGTTTATCTTATATATTTTTTAAGAAAACTTTTTTGGTAAAATTTGTGTAAAGTGCCATTCCCAAGGACACAACGTCCGGCCCCTGAGGGGATTCTAACCCACAAACTTACGATTGCGAGTCTGAGAGCCTAACCACTAGGCCACCGACGCCACACATCTCTAAGACTAAGACCAAAGAACAATCGTAAGCTGTGTTAAGTCCCGCCAGTCAGTTATAACTAGGACAACCTGACACATTCTGGTACTGCTTTATCTAGTGGCCTCGGTGGTCTAGTGGTTAGGCTACCGGACTCGTAATCGTGAGGTTGTCGGTGGTCTAGTGGTTAGGCTACCGGACTCGTAATCGTGAGGTTGTCGGTGGCCTAGTTGTTAGGCTACCGGACTCGTAATCGTGAGGTTG
>NW_004797907.1:427657-428678 GCF_000002075.1 Aplysia californica | reverse complement strand
CCCCCCCTCCCCCGTGCAAACACATTGCACCAAAAAATGTATCCGTTTTCTCTTTAAAATATTGAAACAGAAAGTTCCACATGACAATGTGAAGATATTTTGATTGAATATACGATGGTTTTGCATTTTAAAAATGTTATTACTTAAAGGTTGACCTCAATGTGTGGGTTTGCCTGCCAATCCACGGTGAATTCGCCACACGTTTGTCACAAGTTGGAGTCTGTGAAGAGATAACTGAGACGAAGTCAGTGATTTGGAACATGAAGAAAGACGTAATGTCATGCACGTAAATGTCACGAATGCGAATATATTATGTTTCAGATTTGTGTATTATTGGTCTAAATATGCCATAAGATCGTAGTCTTAAGTCTGTTGCTGATCAGACGTGTACATAATGTTTCCGTTAACGTATTTATGATTGAGTAGGTGCTTTACCGCACTATTGACTCAATCTGTGTCATTTAAGTTTAAAAAGTTGAAATATTCAGAAAAAACCCCACCATAATGTAATGTAACAGAATTAGTTGCTCGTAACCTGGACAGTATAAAGAACCGTAGCACTTCTCGTATTTCTATACGGCGTATCAGCTAAACCACCGGAGGAAATAGGCCCTTACGCCGAAACCAGTACCGCCCTGCTCCCAACAGGCGTCCAGTTTCTGGAGAGTTACGGAGCAGGCTAGCGGGAAACTGGCCATTAACGAGAGTCTGTCTGTGGTAATCTGCGGGGTTTGGTGTAAGCTTGTTACCGCATGCGCTCTGGGTCCCAGGGAAACGGGAGATATTGCAAAGTGAAAGTAGGTTACTGGTTCCTGTGCTGTTTGCTGGTCACTGGTTAAGGAAGGTTTTGTTTTACTTTTCCGGGGTATCATTTTGCCTTGATTCTTGTTCTTGATAGTTTTTCTTTTCTTTCGCGAGCACCGCGCGCGTGTGTGTGTGTGTGTGTGTGTGTGTGTGTGTGTGTGTGTGTGTGTGTGTGTGTGTGTGTGTGTGTGTGTGTGTGAGAGAGAGAGAGAGAGAG
>NW_004797907.1:426166-427377 GCF_000002075.1 Aplysia californica | reverse complement strand
GAGAGAGAGAGAGAGAGAGAGAGAAATCAGGGGGGATACAGACAGACAGAAAAAGAAAAAAAGAGAGACAGAAAGAGAGTAATTTTGCAAAACATGTGTAAAAACAAATATCTAAACACGCCTGACACTGAGCGTGTCAAAACTCTCGCCATTTTCCATCTTACATTTCATGTCCAACCTCAGAGAGTACATCCCATTGCATATTTTATTTTCCCACTTTGATCGCCGCTCACGCGAATGCAAATAATCCAAGAGTCATTTCCATGAAAGGTCACAGATTTCTACGATTGTACAATGCCGTTTTGACTTTTTTTTGTAGAGTATCAGGAATCTCGTGTCCCTGTGATAAGAAGAACGTTTTACATTTATGATCCCACTGTCTGTCTGTCTGATATTCTTTCCCTGATAGAAGCAGTAGCCATAAAATGGGTTACGGGTTCATGGCCCCAAAAAGTTTCTTAACTTAAAAGCTGCATGAAAAAAAACGAAAAACAAGAAAAAATAAAACCCCGAAACAAAGTAAAACAAAAGATGAACACATCAATAAAGGAAACCAAAAAAAAGTAAAACAAAACTTTCAGCCACACCCCTGATCTTCTGGTAGGAAAGATCTACACCTGGCCTTCTCTGACAAGGGCGAAAAATCTCGGAGGTCCCGTTTGCAAGTTGCGCACATTAAAACTCCCTTGGTGGTCTAAAAATCGATAAGAGTAGGCTTCGGCCGCCACCAGGGCAAAATTCAAAATTTCCAAGAAACTGAAAATGTTTAATACCTAATTTGTCCCTCGCGCTCATATGACCTAATGCAGTTGCGAGCACTGCAAAACATGGGAATGAGAGAAATGTGAGAACAATAAGAACATGAAGGAATGGAAGCATAAGAAGAAAAAAAGCAATGTATACTTGAAATCTATTTTACGAAGAATTCTTTTTCTAAAAAAATAAAGAAGGGAAAGAGAACAGTTAAAATGAAAAGAGACAGAATTGGGTTAAAAACGGAATAAAAGATGAAGTAAGAAAAAAAAAATAGAAAAAAAAGACAAGAAAACGAGACGAGAACAAAAGCGAAGAGCCACACAGAAAAGCTGAATAAATCTTTCGTTATCGTTGTGCTGACGCCCGGTTTAGTACATGGGGTATTTGAGAGTGTTCATTACCTATCTCCTCTCCTCACCTCCTTCATTGTTGAGTTATTTCCATCCCCCCCCCCT
>NW_004797907.1:423390-424794 GCF_000002075.1 Aplysia californica | reverse complement strand
CCCCTCACTACTCCCCCACCCACCCCTCACTACTCCCCCTCACTCCCGTTCCTCCGCCGGTCCTATAATATGTGAGGTGTGCTGACAAAATGATTCAATTCACGGATTTTAGACTAGTGGACATAGATAGATAATAAGAAATGTATAGGTTCGGTTTATACAACGATTTCTGTGAAGAGATAAAAGACATGTTTCATCAGTGTATTTCACCCCTGGCAGGGTATAGGCCACATACAAGCTCCTTCCATTTATCTCTGTCCTGGGCCATCCTTTCACCACTGGCAGGGTATAGGCTACTTACAAGCTCCTTCCATTTATCTCTGTCCTGGGCCATCCTTCCAAGCTCGTTCCAAGCGAGCTCCATCTCTTTCATGTCCCTTTCCACACATCTCCTCCATGTTTCTCGTGGCCTACCCCTGCCTCGTGCTCCTTGTGGGTTCCACTGCAGCAACTGTCTTGTGATGTTTCCTCTGGGCTTTCTGAAGGTGTGTCCCATCCAACGCCACTTTCTTAGTCCTATTTCTACTTCTATATCCTTTTGTCATGTCCTTTCCCACAGCTCTTCATTTCGTATTCTATCCTGCCACTTAATTCTGAGGATACTCCTCATACATCTGTTGACGAAAAAAGACATGTTTAATCTGAGGAAAATAGCACCAGTTTATAATCTGCAACGTTGATGAGTCCATTTTCGGACTACGTCTCCATTCGTGGATTGCGAGAAGTAACTCATTTTGTCAGCACCCCTCACATATTTTAAAGTACTTTAAGCACTAAATGGACAGGGGAAAGTAAACGTTCAGGACATGCCTATGACGTCAGAAGCCTTCCCGGCTCATAAACAGCATTGTAAGAATAAGAATTGCAAAGAGGATGAGGCTTTTGGGACAAGAGACCTTAATAATCTCTTGTGCTTAAGCTACCGATGTTTTGGTCTTGGGGTTGTCTGTTTTTTGGTTTTGTTTTTTCATTCACTTTATCTAGTAATATAATATTTGCGACGGAAAAGAGCACGAGTATGGTTCAACACTAGGCCCATGTGTCTGTGTTGATATAATTATATCAGATATCAAACAATGCATAATAATATTCTTATATCGTTAAAAAGTTGCTATTGTGTGACTACCAATACCATTACCATTGTCATGAATTAACCCTATCCGTACGTCGTGTTTTACTATCGTATCCATACGACGTGGGGAACTCTGAGACACCACTTTCCAAAGAGGAAATTTACTCGTTAATCCGACCTGTACGCTTTGCATAGCACTCTGTCAAAATTAATTTTTGAGAAGCACTGAAAAGTTTCAAAGAGATCTTCGTACTAGAAGTATTCTAAAATACCGAAAGAGTTTTCGGCATAGATAGACCTTTATAATGTTAACTGTTGTATGAATCGAAACA
>NW_004797907.1:419619-421898 GCF_000002075.1 Aplysia californica | reverse complement strand
TAGTAGTAGTAGTAGTAGTAGTAGTAGTAGTAGTAGTAGTAGTAGTAGTAGTAATTATAGTAGTAGTAGTAGTAGTAATTATAGTAGTGGTAGCAGCAGCAGCAGCAGCAGCAGTAGTAGTAGTAGTAGTTGTAGTAGTAGTAATAGTAGTAGTAGTAGTAGTAGTAGTAGTAGTAGTAGTAGTAGTAGTAGTAGTAGTAGTAGTAGTAGTAGTAGTAGTAGTAAAAGTAGTAGTGAAGAGAAGGAGTGGTTATGACTAACTTTCTTGAAAATGGATAACCGGAGGCCATCATTCTAACCAGCTAAAAAAAAAAAAGAATTACGTGAGGCTATAAAAGAAAAACACAGAGAAAGATCTCAAATGTCATTTTGCTGCTTCACGACAACGCGCCAGCACACACTTCAAGACAAGCTGCAGAAACTGCGAGAGAAAGTTTGGCTATGAAATTTTGCTACATTCACCCTATTCTCCAAATTTAGCCCAGTCCGACTTAATTTTTCATTCCCCAAACTGAAAAATGATTTAAAAGGAAGGCATTTTAAAAGTGATGAAGAGATGGCTGGATGGGGTTAAAAAGGTCCTGGAAAAACATAACATATCTGTCACAGACGCTACACACCTAGCACAGGACCGAAACCTGCACCTCCCCTCGACGTGCTAAGGATACCAGAGGAAGGAAAAAGGTCAAAGTAAAAGTAAAGATGAGGTCAAAGAAGCGGTAGAGGACTGGTATGTGACAAAGAGAAGGTCTTCTATTCTCAAGGTCTTTTCAAGGTCATACACAGATGACAAAAATGTATAACTGTGGGAGGCGACTACATAGAGAAAGATTAAGAATAGTACCAAATGTCAGCTTTCTACCTTTATTCCTTCATGGTCAGGTAAAAAAACCTTTTTGTATGCTCCTCGTGTATATATATATATATATATATATATATATATATATATATATATATATATATATATATATATATATTTATATATATATATATATATAAAATATTATATATTATATACATATATGTATATATATATATATATATATATATATATATGTGTGTGTGTGTGTGTATGTGTGTGTGTGTGTATGTGTGTGTGTGTGTATTAGAATTTCAGACCCACACAAACACACCGGCAATAGGTTTCACCCCCCCCCCTTCCTTGAAAAACAAAAAAACCCAGCAAAACAAAACCAAACAGGTCTGACCTAATTTTTTTCAGTAACATTGTTCGAGAATAACTGACAAAGGTAAAGACGGTAAGGGTTGCCAAAGTTTATCAACAAACACTTTCTTCCTCAAGGTTAACGTGTTTGTCGTTCTTAGTCTTTTCCAAGGTCACAAAGCTGTTACGAAAACAGGATACTTCCGGGGTAGATCTATAAATAAAACAACACAAACAAAAACATTACAAAGACAAAAACGCGAACTAATTCCTTTGATTTGAACTTTTATTGTTCCTGAAGTTATAGGCGCGACACCGTTATAATAATATTATTAGTATTATTATCATTATGCAAATGGAAGACGTGATATAGATCTAGATTCTATATCGGTGGAGGGAACACATAGAGATCACAAGCAAAGAGACAAAGATGGAATTATTGTGCTCCAGATTTCAGACATCTTCTCTCGTAAACAATCATCAAACGAACACTTTTCTCTTCTTCCATTTCGCTTACAGATCCTAAAGTGTGGCACGCTCAATCGTCCGCCGTTGTTTCTTTTTCCTTTTCTTTTTCTTTTTCTTTTTCTTGTTCTTGTTCTTTTTTTCCGTTCTGTCTCTGTCTCTTTTTCTCTCTCTGTCCTTGTATCTGTCTCTGTCTCTGCTTGTTTGTCTCTCTATCTCTGTCTCTGTCTCTGTCTGTTGGTCTATCTCTGTCTCTATCTCTGTCTCTATCTTTGTGTCTGTGTCTTTGTCTCTGTCTGTTTGTCTGTCTGTCTGTCTATCTGTCATTCTTTCAATCTCTTTGTCTACATCATTATACTTTTTTCTCGCCCCCCACCTCTCTCTGTCTCTCTGTCTCTCTCTGTCTGTCTGTCTGTCTCTCTCTCTCTCTCTCTCTCTCTCTCTCTCTCTCTCTCTCTCTCTCTCTCTCTCTCTCTCTCTCTCTCTATTAGGCTACTCCTTATAATATATCTCCCTGTGTCTCCCCCTCCCCCCCGCTCCCTCCTCTCTCAATGATCCAATTTGATACGCTTAAAATTCCATTCACTTGCCTGTGAAGATTTTCATTGACCTTACACACTTAAGGAAAGCTTTTTTTGTTTTTTCTTTT
>NW_004797907.1:408575-413575 GCF_000002075.1 Aplysia californica | reverse complement strand
TCAGGACTTGACACACATCCTCACCAGCTTCTGAACTCACGAAGGCAGAAGACACACGTCGAAGGAAAATATCCGTAACGTTAGGGTAAGCAAACTGTAGGAACAGAAGGTTTCAAATCTTTACCGTGACATTAAACGAAACAAAGAGTACTTTAGTTTCACGTCCACGTCTTAATCACAAGAAGAAACTTAGATGAAATTTAGCATTTGCCTCCGATATGACTCAACTGATTGATAGAAAAGCTTTAAAGTTTTTATTTTTAAAAATTAATATACCCACGTTTTAGAATCATCATCCAGTGCCAGAACTGCGACAGACATCGCGATCATGGTTCTCCATTCATTCCTTTGCTCGGATGTTCTGAAAAAGCTACGTTTCCCTGATCTTTCCCTGTTACCCACTACGTTTTAGAATGCGACTGTGTTATTCCCTTATAAGAATAAAAAAAAAAAGTAAAGTAAACTTGTTCCCGCTTCCGATCCGGACATTGGGGATTGCCTTGTCAGTGAGACAACTTCCTGGGCCTTCGGCATATTGTGGTAGGGTGGCCAGTTCCTTTCCACGCCGCCTTTACTTCCCCAACTCGAAGTCAGGTACCCATTACTGCTGAATGGGAAGGAGAGGGCGAAAGAAAGAATGAAACCGTAAGTAAAATCAATGTCCTGTTTTGACAACTGTGTCACCTGTGATATAACTGTACCCTTTATTTTCTCCCAGAAAACCTGACTCCTTCTAGTATCCCGCGCACCGACAGACCATGGTGTTGCTTGATCAAGGCGGGGCGCTGATCGTCCTCGTGTTCTCTTGCCTGCTGCTCCAGGCTGCCCAGGCAGAGGTTTACAACCACCACTCTCACGAGGTCTACGGAGATTACAGCCACAGCCACAGCAACAGTCATAGCCACAAGAACGAGCACGTCCACTATCAGCACGGCCCACCACCAGGCAGTACCAGCAGTGGTGGAGGGATAGGACTCACCTCCCTCCTCCTCTTCCTTCCTTTCATCATGCAACTGTTTGGAGGAGGAGCAGCCGCCGCCCCCGCCGCTGCTGCCCCCGCCCCCGCCCCCGCTCCCCCAGGTTAACGTCACAACTACGTCATCACTCGTCATTATACGAGCGACCAGTCTGGACTCATTACATTGCTTTCTTTACTCACCAGGAAAGCCATGATAATGTTGGTTATTGTTGTTGTTGTTGGGGTTTTTTATATGGGTGTATAAGATTGATATGACGGTCCAATTTATGACAGATACCAGACTTCAAATGTGATGGGATCGAGAAGAAGAAGAATGTTGTTTGTTGTTATTTTAAAGGTTTTTTATGGGTGTATAAGATTGATAGGACAGTTTGCCCTGTGAGGAAATGGAGATATGTATGTGTTTGGAACGTGAGTGAAATAATAAAACTTTTGTTGACAAAAAATATGATGTTGATATTTTCATATTTATGTTTTGTAATTGTTTGTTTGCTCTAATAAGTGAAGTGAAACCAATCAGCTCATGAACGTCCATTTACAGGTGGCAAAAAGCAAAACAGACTGGCAGAAACATCACGCACTGTCTCTACAAAAAGAAGACCCATTTAAAGGATAAAAAACTCAGTCATTAGTGCACAATTTTTTTTAAGATAGAAGAAATAAAATTCAACCAAAGGAACATCAAGTTTGAAAATTAAAAAGTTTTATTTCTGTTTTTGAGAAATATCAAATAAAAAGAAAATTCAACAAACATTGGGTTATACGCAAAAATCCACTGCTTTAAAGCATATAGCTAGAGGGAAATGATCGGCACGAGCTGATGTCAGGAAAACGACAATAGAACCAGGACAGTCACATCAGATGGATGTCTCACTGTGCTGAGAAAGTTGGGAAGAAGTTTGGGGAGGATGTGAATTTTGTAAAAGTCTTGTCCAAGTGCGATGGATCCACACTCCAAATGTCTTTTTTTAGTTTAGTTTTTAGTAGAGGTTTTATGGCGCTCGCAACTGCATAAGGTCATATGAGCGCCAGAAGATTAGAGGTGTTACAAGAGAGTAACAAACATAAAAAAGAAGAAGGGGAGATAAGGACAATAGCAGATGTTTGATAGGAAAGAAGAAGCAAACCACATCAGAGCACCCGCCGACCACCCGTGGCACTTGTGTGGTTGCAAGAAATGTTTGGGGAACGCCTTATAAGCTGGAAATGTTACAAATAATGTATGCTCGCCACATTCCATCCAAACTTGAGCTCTTTATTCATTACCTTTGGAAGTTTTTTTTTTGGGGGGGTCAGACAAGATTCAATGGCAACAAGCCACAAACGATCGCACAGTTGAAACTCCAAGGTTGAACAGGACGTCCAAATATTCCAAGACATGCCACGGGGTCGTTCAAAAAGTCCAGTGGTGTATTGAGGCTTGAGTGGAGGGAAAGGGTCAACACCTGGAGATTTACGTAGCCGTCACCTCCCAATGTTTATTTGGCGGTATTGTTTCTGTATAAATCTGTTCTTCAAGGCACAAATAGTGACTATTTGATATAGAACAGTATCGCTGATTTTTTCAGAAGTTGCAAAGTTTTGTGTTTCACCCAGTTTTTGGTTACATTATTAGAATCCTGATATTCCCAAGTATTATGGAAGTAGATTTGTTTTCTATTGGCGGATGTTATGTCTCCCCTGGTAAAATTTTACTTCTTCAAAGTTTCGTTAAATTGGTCTACAGATGGCATACATATTGCCCTTTTAACGTATCCTCTTTTGTTTAGACACACGGTTTTATTGAAAGAAAGTAAAAGGATCTCCAGTGACGAACCCCCAACCACTAGATATGACTAGTCTTCCTCAACTGACTTGTGGAAGAAAGTCTCTAAATGGTCGCTTTTAAGGACAAGCGGGCTAACCCAGATATCGGGGGTTTCCAGAAATCTTGACCTACACCAAATGTGGGCATTGTCCTACCTATAGGAAAAGTTTGGTTTCATTTGTGTGTATATTTGTTTTGTTATATATAGAAAACTCTCCTTGTTTTATAAAGAAACTGAACAAGGGTTCAAAAACTTTACCTTCGATTTTCTCAAAACAGCATTTTCGGGATAGCCCCCTTGTGCTTAAAAGTGACCAAATGTGCTGTCACATTAACATTTAACGAATAAAAAAAATAAAAGAAGATTAATAATAAGCTATATAAATATGAACTGGTCAAAGAAAATCCCCACAGTTCGTCGCACTCTTCCATTGTCTGTTGATATCATGACAAATTTGTTGATATCACGTGATTTCCAACTTATGAGCTATTATCTCCCCACCATTTTCTCCTACAGTGCTAAGTACAAGTGCATCCTTGGCGTGAAAATGAAATAAAACTTTCCTAGGTATCTTCATTTGTAACAAGAAAAGAAAAGAATAGGATCAGACCAAGAGGAAGTAAAGGAATGTGGCTTGAGACATCATGGACAAATTTAACTATAGTGATATATTGTGAGTCTTTTAATATACGGAAACATCTCTAAAGCGTTTGAGTGGATATCCAAAAGTACATATCTGGTACAAGTTTATGTAATTTGTATTGTCATTAATTCTTATATTCATACATTTCAAAAAAAAATTACGATTATCATTCACATTAAATAATTATGCATGTGCCTAACTTAACTGAAACACAACAACTCTTCCCAGAAGAATTCTAATGTGCTGACAACTAATTATTTCAATTAACTTCAAGGCTTCTTTAGCCCTGGAGTGCTAAAATCATGGCCTGTTGGCTTGTTTGAAAAAGCAAGGTCAGTTCTTTTGGCCAGACATCATGCCATTACTTCCTCTATTCCTTCTTCTCTGTATCTTCTATTCCTACCCTCTGTCTTTCACTGTCTCTTTCTTTTGTCTCCATATCTCTTTCTTTCTTTCAGTTTCTCTCTCTCTCTTTCTCTCTCTCTCTCTCTCTCTCTCTCTCTCTCTCTCTCTCTCACACACTCTCTTCCTCCCCATCTCTGTCCGTCCATCTATATGTATGCCTGTCTGTCTGTCGGCTTGCCTGTCTGTCAGAAGACGTAAATGTGATTTCTATGACTGGAGGTTTGATTGTTTTTCTTTTTTTGGGGGGTTTTGATTTTATATTGATAGTTACCTTCAATTTGGTTGGGGTTTTTTTTCGTAGTTTTAATATCGCATTTCACTAGATCTAGGTGACGTGAGATTTCGTATTAATCTCATTCCTGGTTTGACTTGAACGGCAAGGTCAAAGCAGTCCTTTCCTTGGATGTCCTGAATTGTGTCGAATGAGGTTTCGGACAAATTATTAAGCTCTTATTTTTCAATATACAACATAAAAAACACTATATCATATTGCCTTCCGTGTGTAAATACTGCGTAAAAGACGTCTCAAGAATCTACTACACAAAAATATAGCGTAATGTGGGAGGAAGGAGATTGCATGACTGCGCACCACATAGCTTTAACAGCTAGCAACCAAAGATGGAAACTGCTTGGAATAATCTCACAAGACACGAAAAAAAGATGTAGTCCAGCTTCTTAAGCAAAAAAGAAGGGTAATTATCTATTCTACGCTTTGGAAGTAGAAAGATCAAAAGTCTTTTTTAAAACAACATAGATTCGCCTTAAAGCTGACAGTCGATTAAGACAGTGAAAAAAAAAAAAAAAAAAAAAAAAAAGAAAAAAAAAAATTAAAGAAGAAAAAACCGCTGTCTGATTGATTAGTACAAGACGATGTGGCAATCGAGAAGCTAATATGAGCTGTTTTCTGCAAATGAAGTTAATCAAACATATCACAATATGTAACTAGAATTATAAGCTCAGTAAACGTTGTGCGTTTTGCGCAGTTTTGAGCTTTGCACTATTTTCTTTTTTAAGATTCTGCTTTGTGTTTTCCTCTGTTTGTCAGTGTTTTATTGCTACATCGTCCTTTCAGGGCTTGCTGTCTCGCTCCTCCGTTCACCTTTTTACACTCACGCACACACACACACACACACACACACACACACACACACACACACACACACAC
>NW_004797907.1:400401-408475 GCF_000002075.1 Aplysia californica | reverse complement strand
GGGGGAGAAAAAAACTCTCCTTCATGGCGATTCAACATGCCTCACGTTATCGAAATCGAGATGAAATACAACCTACTTCCCCTGGGCAGCTCACCCTCGTTTTTCACAACTATATGGTATACAGTGTACTTTGGTACACGTTTGGGTTTGGCTGATAGGTGCTCTCGTATCGTCTGTTCTTTCTACTTCCTTTCAGAGAGACGATTTTCAAAAGTATGTGATGAATTGTAAATGGTTTATACTACCATCGACACTTTTTAATGTCATCAGTATCCTCATCTGTTAAACTGTCACAGCATCTGCCCTGAGTCGCGACAAATACAATCCATCACACACGCGCGTTCGAAAAGCCAAGTACGGTGAGTAGACCATGTACGTATTAACAGATGCGTTTCCACTATTCGTCAGAGACTTTACATACACACGCATGCACATACAAACTCACACACACACACACGTTATTATAAACAAAAAAAAAAAAAGAAAAGAAAAACCAGGTTTCGCCATTGTTACACTTTCTGACAAAACAGCGCGTGTGCACACGTCCCTGATAAGGGATCAATGTTGAAAAGACGTATGTCCAGAATATGTACAAAAGTGCACTAGGGGTACAAGCGATCCATTGACTTGTGAAAGTGAAAGGAGTAGATAAGTCCAAGGGAAAATAATATCATGGTATGTGGGGCAACGTGGTGAAATCAGGCGCTCGTCAAAATAATTCGAGACAAACAAAAAAAAACTCACTACATTTCTTTGCCTCACCGGCTATTGTTATTGTTTGTTGTTGGTGTTTTTTGTATCAGCCCATTTCAAAAAATTTTAAAAACATGTTTCTATATGGATGAAAAAATAAAAAAATTTTAAAAATCGAAATCTACAAATTTCAACATAAGTTAAGGACCACGACTTGTAAATTTGGCTAAAATCCCCCGAGGATTTCTGTGCTGCACGTGGTGGTTTCGTCCCTTTAAGAAGCTTTGTCGTACGCATTGTTAATCCATTAACACTTTCAGAGCAAAACATTTTGAAATAGTCCTAGCCGTCTTTTTTTTTTAAATCAGGGCTACTGGTCAAGGTGATCCTTAACTTATGTTGAAGTCTGTAGTTGAAAGGCGCTGAAAATGAATATTTGTAGTTTCCATGGACACTAAAGCTTTGGAAGTCATCAACATTTGGGACAGTTTTGTTGTGCTAATACTTCCCCAAATAACCTTCTCCAACTTTAAATATCTCGATTTCTATTAATGATAGATTGGTATTTTAAAATGGAAATCAAGACAAATGAACAGGCTTTTAGATGGTAACAAATTATAACTTGATGTTCCCAAAAGTTGACGAGCGCATGCTTACACGGCGTCGGGACACCTGTATTTGTCTTTGCTCATGAATTGGGAAAGTTTGTGACAAGAGAACAGAGCACACTATCATTATGCCGACAAGTATTTTTCGCTGTTGTCGCCTCACACAATTTGATTGACGAGTAACAGGTAAATTATTGGGAAGTAGATCTCATCGTAATTGGGCAATCTATTCAGAGGAAAAGCCGACAGGATGGTGCGTGCCAGTGTGAACAGAATTGTCTTTGAACTTAACTTGAAGGTCTGTTTAAGAACTGTTTTTAGAAATAAGGAAGACAAGACACGAATAAATTCAGTTCGAAGGGAGAAAACAATGAGAAAAAATCTATGCGCTAAGAAATATGTTAAAACAAAGAGAAAAGGAGTCAGAGGTCGCATCCAGTGGATGTTGGAAGGGTATATATTATAGTGTCAGATTCACGACTAGACGTACATAGCCAACAGGTTCTGAACTCCCAAAGACAGAAGACACACGGAGAAGAAGGACAGCCTTGAGGGTGAGCAAACTTTCATAACAGGTTTCTGATCTTTACCACGACATTAGACGAACCTGTACTTTAGTTACGACCCCTTCATCAAAAGAACAGACCCAGGTTTAGAACCTCCCTTCGATAGGACTCAACTGAGTGACTGGAAAGCCATGAATATTTTGAAACAACCCACGTTTAAGAAAGCTACTCTGTTATTCCCTCAGCACTGAAAGATTTAAGCATTCTGCGTCTGGCTTTCGTGATTAGTCCTTGTATAGGTTTAATGCTACGTTTTAATAGTTAAATAGTATAGATTGTGAAGCGCATAGAGCTTGCTGTTGAGCGGGGATTTGTGCTATACAAATGCTATCTATTATTATTATCTATTTTCACTTGAAACTCTGTCAATATATCTAAGAGGCATGACTTCCTAGCTTAATGTCCATCTTCGATACGACTAAGAGCAAAATGATACAGTTCGTATAAAGTGTTTTTCCAAAGGACAAAATACCGAATAAGGAAAAAACTCATCACTACAAGTCGGGCATTCTAAATATTAGCCACTAGACTGACAAAGCCATTAGATTGACTAAAAGAAATTAAACCGTACCGAACAATTAAATTATGTCCTGTTTTGAGAACTGTGTCACATGTGATATAACTGTACCCTTTATTTTCTCCCAGAAAACCTGACTCCTTCTAGTAGTGTCCCGCGCACCGACAGACCATGGTGTTGCTTGATCAAGGCAGGGCGCTGGTCGTCCTCGTGTTCTCTTGCCTGCTGCTCCAGGCTGCCCGGGCAGAGGTGTACAACCACCACTCACACGAGGTCTACGCCGACAACAGCCACAGCCACAGCCACAGCCACAGCCACAAAAACGAGCACCACCACTATCAGCACGGCCCACCACCGGGCAGTACCAGCAGTGGTGGAGGGATAGGACTCACCTCCCTCCTCCTCTTCCTTCCTTTCATCATGCAACTGTTTGGAGGAGGAGCTGCCGCCGCCCCCGCCGCCGCCGCCCCCGCCCCCGCCCCCGCTCCCCCAGGTTAACGTCACAACTACGTCATCACTCGCCGTTATACGAGTGACCAGTCTGGACTCACTACATTGCTTTCTTTAACCCTATCCGTACGTCATGTTTTACTATCGTATCCATACGACGTGGGGAACTCTGTGCCAACACTTTCCAAAGAGGAAATTTACTCGTTAATCCAATCCGTACGCTTTGCTCAGCAGTCTGTCAAAATGATTTTTTGAGAAGCACTGAAAGTTTCAAAGAGATTTTCGCACTAGAAGTATTTTAAAAAGTGAAGAATACAACCCCGGAGTACAAAATGACCCCAGGGCGTACGGATCAGGTTAAACACCTGGAATGGCATGATAATGTTGCTTGTTGTTATTGTTGAGCTTTTCTAAGGGTGTATAAGATTGATACGACAGTTTGCCCTTTGAGGATATGGAGATATGTATGTGTATGGAATATGAGTGAAAGAAATAATAAAACTTTTGTTGACAAAAAATATGTTGTTGATATGTTCATAATTCTACTTTGTAACTGTTTGTTTGCTTTTTTTAATGAAAAGGAACCTATCAACATTTAAACGTCTACTAAACAGGTGGATAAAGTAAAACAGACTGGCATAAACACCACGCAGGGTGTATATAAAAGAGGACCTCTTTGAACGTTAATTAATTAAATCACTCCGCTGGCGCTCATATGACCTTATTATGCAGTTGCGAGCGCCGTAAAACCATCTACTATAAAAAAAATCACTCCGTTACTAGTACACGAATTTTAACAAAACGTAGAACAGCTATAATCCAACAAGGGGAATATCAAGCTTGTAAATATGAAGAAAATCTACCTTTGTTATCGAGAAATATCTATGGGTTTTTTTAAGCAACAAAAGCTGTGTCATACCCAAAATTCCAGTGCCTTAAGCATTCAGCTACTGTTGAGTGATTGACTGACCCGATTTCAGGGAAAAGACGGTAAAACCACAACAGTCTCATCAGATAGATATCTCACCATGCTGAGAAAGTTAGGAAAGAGTTTGGGGAGGATGTTAATTCTGTAGACGTCTTGTCCAAGTGGGATGGGTCCACACTCCAAATGTCTAAAGTGGCCCTTGTGTGGTTGCTAGAAAGGTTAGGGGAACACTTTATTAATTGGAAATTTTACCCCAAAAATGCTCACCACATTGTCTCCAAACTTGAGCCCTTTTTTCATTAACTTTGAGATTTTGTTTTTGCCAGACAAGAGTCAATGGCAACAAGCTACAAACGATCGCACAGTTGAAACTCAAATGTTGAACAGGATGTCCAAATATTCCAAAACATGCCACTGGGTCATTCAAAATTTCCAGGGGCGTATTGAAGCTTGTGTGACATAAAATGAAATTATTAAGATAGAAGATATCATACCAGCGTTCATCAAAACATCTTTAGAGCGGAACAGAACTTTGTGCATCCTCTGATAAAAATTTCGACACAAAAATATCGACATTGATTAATCTTTTCTGACGGCAAGAATTGATCAGTTTTGAATCCCAATTGTCTAATGTGGTTAGTTGCCATTTGCATGAAATTTGGGATCTTGGCTTCGCTCCCATACGTTTGGCATGGGAGATTGGGGTGGGGTGGGGGAGGGGTGATGGGTGAGAGATAATCGGTGAGTCAGAACAGGTTAGCTCAGTTGGTGTCTTATTGGGCGACGGAGCTGCAGGACTGACATGATTCGAATCATTGGGTTTCTGCTTTGAGTGTTTTCAAGGGGGCTACACCTTTTTGGTAAACCTACTACAGGAAAGTGTCAGGGCACAAGGCAAGAGGAAGACCAAGAAAGACCTGGATCCAGGGTGTGAAGGATACCCTGAGAACATACAATACCCCACCAAGCCAGGCCATCAAACTTGCTAGAGACAGGAAGCTCTTTCTCCCCTCGACGCCCTAGAGGTACAAGAGGACGGAGAGAGTAAAGTAAAGTAAGACACCTTCTTGGTCCTGTGACATCGGACTTGAGCATTAAATTATCAACTCTTCAAAAACACGACACGATTGGAAGAAGTGTAAAAACCATACGATGAAAGAAGTAACACCTCTGCACTTACTTTAAAAGATTGTAATCATTATCATTATGTGTTTATGTGTACATGTGTGAGGCAGAGATAATGTGTGAGAGAATATTTGTGTATGGGTGTGCACGTACGCGTGCATGCGTGCGTGCGTGCGTGCGTGTGTGTGTGTGTGTGTGTGTGTGTGTGTGTGTGTAAGTGTGTGTGTGTGTGTGTGTGTGTGTGTGTGTTATTGTGTGTGTGTGTGTGTGTGAGTAAGTGAGTGTGTGTACATGCGTTTGTGTGTATATGCGGTTGCATTTTTGTGTGTTTTTATGGTTTGTGTGTGTGATTGTGTGTTTGTTTGATTGTGTGTGTGTGTGTGTGTGTGTGTGTGTGTGTGTGTGTGTGTGTGTAAGTGAGTTTGTGTGCATGTGTTTTTGTGTGTATGTGGTTTTATTTGTGTGTGTTTCATTGTTTGTGTATGTGTGTGTGTATGTGTGTGTGTGTGTGTGTGTGTGTGTGTGTGTGTGTGTGTGTGTGTGTGTGTGTGTGTGTGTGCTGATGAAACCAAATTATTATGTTAGCGTTTGGACATTAAATATTTCTTTTATCTTACCTTATCAAAATGAGAAGACGTCTTATTTTCAAAGTGTAACGGCCTTGAAGATAACGCAGCTACCATCATCCTGTAATAGATAGTGCTCAGAGGACCGTGGTTCGATTCCACATTGCGGCCTTTTTGAACCGTCATGCCCGTCTACACAGCTGGCTCAGTCGTATCGGCAATGGACTTCCAAAATTTTGAACGTCATATCCTTTATACAATCTGACAGTATTTATATATATATATAAGCCAATACCATTAATTCATTTTCCATTTCAGTTATTAAAAAAACAAAACATTTTTTTTTAATCCGACGGAAAACAACGTTGTTTGCGAAGCTGCTTTTAGCAAAAAAGACGTCATGAAAAAATAAAATGACAGAAACGAATCCAAACTTCATCTACATAATGTTATTTTGTCTTCTTGATATGTTGTTATATGTCTTGTGTTTATCTGTTCTTGCCTTCTTGTTGTTGTTGTTGTTGTTTTTGTTGTCACTGTTGCTGTTGTTGTTGTTGTTGTTGTTGTTGTTGTTGTTGTTGTTGTTGTTGTTGTTGTTGTTGTTGTTGTTGTTGTTCTTCTTCTTCTTCTTCTTCTTCTTCTTCTTCTTCTTCTTCTTCTTCTTCTTCTTCTTCTTCTTCTTCTTCTTCTCTCTCTCTCTCTTGTTCTTCTTTACTGCACTTTTCCTTTTCAGTGCAGAGTTGATCAGGAGGAGTGAGGTAACGTAGAAATTGAATTCTTGTATAATTGATTGTTTCTCACTGTCAGAAGCAGACAAATTGATCACTCTATCAAAACGCCATCAATTTCTAGAGCTTTTCTCCTTACTCTTGTCAGACTTTTAATTTTGTTTCCTTTGAGGATGTGAAAAACTTGCCAACGTGTGAGAGAATTGAGAACGTCTTGAGACGGAGAAGGAAGTGGAAGAAATCTGTAATTTCAGATGTTGTTTTTGGTAAAAGAAACACTTGCATACATTGTTTTAAAATGTTTTTTTAGAAAAAATACTGGAGAGATTGATAGAATGAGATAGATGGATAGAGAGATAGACAGAGAGGGAGAAAAAGAGAGAGGGAGAGAAAGATCTCAGAGGGAGAGAGGGTGGGGGGGATTAAAGGAATGGTGAGCAAGGGAATTAGAGGGAGAAGGATGGAAAGAGAAACAGAGAGACAGAGAATGGGAAGTGACAGAAACAACGCTAAAGAGTTAGAGAAGCAGAAAGAGAGAGAGAGAGAGAGAGAGAGAGAGAGAGAGAGAGAGAGAGAGAGAGAGAGGTCAGATTACTTAGGTTGACAGTGCCTTTGTTTGTGAGAGGACCTCTGACAGCTCTCGCCTCTTTTATTTAAAACTGTCTTTCTTTCCCTTTTCCTATCGCTAAAAGACCACAATTATTCTATTGATATACATCTTTTTGCTCAAACAAAGAAATAATAAACGAGAGATGAACTAACAAAATCTTTTTGCTTTAGTAGAGTTTTACGGCGCTCGCAACAGCATATTACAGCCATCTGAGCGCCAAGGGGTGGATGTCAACAGAGAAGTCCTTAAAGGGAATCAGGCTTACTCTGCTCACCTCTCTAGCTTCAACAGCACAAAGTCTGCTTCGACTATCAAGTCGGAAACAGCGGGTCACAAGAGTGTGATAAACATGCAAAAGAAATAGAGGGAAAATTAACGTAGTAAGGATTAGGAGGGGAACAAAAACAACAGACAAAATCTGGGACTGTCGAAGTGAATGTCGTGATAAACAAGAACACAGAAGACCAGATGTCCCTTAATATTTTACATACCGGTGAAAGCAGTCCATGACAACAATATTATAATGAAGTTTTTCGAGTTTTAAAACCCTTTATTTTATCAGTAAGTGTTTTACGCCACTTACAACACATTTAAGTCGTGCAAATGTCGATGATCTGAGGTTTCACAAGAGTGAAGCAAACATTAAGACAAAATAGAGAGGAGAGATAAAGATGAAATTATAATTATGTTTGATTGGATGGAAGAAGCAAACCACACCAGAGCACCTGCCAACCACGAACTTGCCCCCTTTAGAAGGTTACAATTTTCGTACCCCCCCCCCCCCTCTTTTTTCACATATTTCCATGCGGGGACCAAAACTGGTCACTTTTAAGCATAAGTGGGCTATCCCGAAAAATGCTGTTTTGAGAAACTCGAAGGTAAAATTTGTGCCCCTAGGAGAGTTTTCTCTATAACCAAATAAATATACACAACAACGAAACCAAACTCCTCCTATAGGAAGGGCAATGCCCACTTTTGGTGTAGGTCAAGATTTCTGGAAACCCCCGAAATCAGGGTTAGCCCGCTTGTCCTTAAAAGCGACAAACTACTATCTGAGACTACCCAGGTGACCCCAGCACTCACCAAAATGACCTAATGGCCAATTAATAATAATAATAATAATAATAATAATAATAATAATAATAATAATAATAACAATAATAATAATGATAATAATAATAATAATAATAATTGCATTTATATAGCGCATGTCCATGCTCAAGAGCATGCTCTAAGCGCTTTACAACTATTATTACCCCAGCAGACCCTCTGAGAACACCCAG
>NW_004797907.1:392901-395401 GCF_000002075.1 Aplysia californica | reverse complement strand
ACATGCGAGTCGCAGTACGACGGTGATTCAAAAAGTGTTGAAAGTTGCTTTTTAACGCGTAATATAATATATCTTAGCCATATAATGGAGACAGAAGTTGATTAATCTGCAATATCATCATCATCATCATTACCCTTCTCATCCTGGATCAGGATATAGGCCACGAACAAATACTTTCCACCTTTCTCTATATCTGCAACACGGCTGCTCTCGAACCAGCCACAGTAGTTTCTGGTGACGTCATTCTTGATTATTTTATGGCGTCAGAAGCAAAGAATCGTGTTCACTCGGGGGAAACTAGACAAGGTTAATAATAATGATGATAATAAAAATAATCATAATCATAATCATAAAAATAATCATAATAATGATAATAATAATAGACTGCATTTACATAGCTCTCTATCCCATACTAGTATAAGCTCTGAGCGCTTTACACCAATCACATAATCATTCACACTAGAAAATATTTCACAGAAACAAGAAAAACCAGTTCAACCACAGACAGAAGAACTTTCACAACCATACATTAACTGTATACACGAAAGGACAGTTAGAAACACTGTTCACAGAAGAAAATATTGATGTCATCTATTTATGAGCTGTAAACTTAAGGAATAGCTAAAACTAGTTCATAAACATGTGTAGATTGTTTGAGGAGAATCTTTATATTTGTACACAATTTACCGTAAAGTAAGAATTAAGTGAAGGGAGTGAAGTTTTATGTTCTCTGTCTTTGGTTATTGTCCAGCTTTCACAGACATTATAGAAGGATTGACCTCACATAGAATTTCAGAACTTTCATTTTGGTTGTCTTTGTGATGTTCCTCTTTTTCAGGATTTGGCTCAAATTTCAATAAAATGTGGAAAGACAGTAAAAATAGAATAAAAGAAACTGAGTCGATGTTTCAAGGAAGACTACTAACAATAAATTGGGAGTAATAAGTCAAATGAGGTAGTACTTGAAAAAGCCCACGTAAGCTGCTCGTTGATAAAACAATCAGGAAAAAAAAATATTTTCTGGGAATACTGGTATAGACACCACAAATCTAGAACACTTAGCTCTCACTGGCAAAATTAGAGGCAAACCAAGCACGGGTAGATCCAGATCAAACTACTTGGCATGCACAAACTGATGGGTGACGTAGAGAAATCTAAATAATATATTCGCTTTTTTAAGATCCTCCGAGCATAGGAATGAACGGAGAACCATGATGGCCGTCGTCTGTCACAGGCCTGGCACTTGATGATGGCAATGATGGGATACACTATTTGGAGGTTAATAATAATAATATATGTAAAACCCTCAACTAAAAAAATAATACAATAAAATAATCATTCACACAAGAAAAAATATTTCACAGAAACAAGAAAAACCAGTCAAACCACATGAAAAAGAACTTTCACAACCATACATTAACTATATACACGAAAGGACAGTGAAAAATTGTATATAGGTATATGTACATGTATATTAAAAATCAGAACTTACTAACACACATGTTCAACGATCTGGCCATCAAAAGTTCTTTGTGAACAAGAAAACTGACATTGTCATCTACCACCATATCGCGCACAGTCCCTATGCCTCTACAGGACAACTTAGTGACATGTGTGGGTTTCTATAAGGGTTGGTGCAAAATTGAAATAATAATGTTATATATCGTGGAGAACTATATATTATGAAAAAGTGTCTGCCCTTTGGATAGCCCATTTACTAACTGAAGAACGTACAATAGACAGGAAGAGATGTGTTTGAACTCCTCGGGTTCAGGGGACGTACAGACATTGTCAAATAACACGAGACGTGAATCCCTCTTACTATCATCTTTACTACTGTTGCACTGAATATTGGTAGATGGAAAACGAATCAAGCATGTTGTTTTTGGTCCAGGATTTCAAAGAAAATATATTCTTTTTATTCTTCTTAAATCAGCAAACCCATGTTCTTTCAGCACCAGTCTTGCTTCCTAGTCTCATTAGGTCCTGAAAACGTAGTACGGTCATATGGAAAGCGGGAACACCAAATTTGACCCCTGTCTCATACATGCCTGGGCTAAATTGGTCACTTTTAAGGACAAGCGGGCTAACCCTGATTTCGGGGGTTTCAAGAAATCTTGACATGCACCAAAAGTGGGCATTGCCCTACCTGTAGAAGTTTGGTTTCATTAGTGTGTATATTTGTTTGGTTATAGAGAAAACTCTCCGTGTCTTTTAAAGAAACTGAACTAGGGGCAAAAACTTTTCCGTCCATTTTCTCAAAACAGCATTTTTCGGGATACCCCCTTGTGCTTAAAAGCGACCAATTACAGTTAAGCATCTCACGACCATGCGTCAAAACAACCCTGCTTGATTAACAGCTAGACAGAGATGGCTCGAGTCAAGGTCATGTACTTCAGCACAGATAAGATAAGATAAGATAAGATAAGATAAATCGTTATTGTCCAGATCCTGGCACATTGGTTTGGTGTTTCACCACGTGTACACACACACACACACA
>NW_004797907.1:387785-390285 GCF_000002075.1 Aplysia californica | reverse complement strand
CAAGGAAATCCTTGCATGTTTGAAGACAGCGTAACAGACTTGGCGTGGGATCTTTCCAATACAGCGTTGGCTTTAAGAGCGTATGCGGTGTCTAAAGAACACGTTTTTGTAAGAGAAGGGACACCCATTTCCAATATCTCTGGGCATACTTCATGGACTACTTACTCGCTTTGAAAAAAAGATAAACATTGTAAAAAAAAACCTCTAAAAGTGGTACAACAATTCTGCCATACAATTTCACCACCGTTCAAGTCCTTTTTTTAAATCAAAAGTGTTTTAACTACATTTAGTAAAGTTGTAACGTTTTTGAAATATTATATTCCTGATAGGAATGAGAATATTTATTATATTTTTAAAAATGTTATTTGATATAAGAAAAAACAAAAAAAACAACAAATTAGATTCCCATTAATGCATGATTTTAGAGGTATTTCCCTTTTGTCAGCTGGTCTAGTCCAGGTCAACATTGACAGGAACGGTCGTGGCAGTTCTAATTAAATAAAATTTTTGTATGTTGAAGGAGGTCTAAAATATCGGCATGTATTTCTGAGAGAAAAAACCCAAAACACCCATTCTAGTGTTACCAACCTACCTATTGCTTTAACCTTATCATTAAAAATCAGAAAAACAGAGGGTGCCCACCTCGTGACTCGAAATAGCTGAGCCATGTAGGACTAACATGATCTATGCAATTAATTAACTACTAACCAGTTGTGGTAACCATCTCCAGTTGGGCTTTGGCGACACTTAGATGTGAAACTTACCACCAAAAAAACGGTTATAGCAGTGAAGAAATATAAGTATTTACTTATTTATTCATGTATTTACTTCTATTATGTGAAAAAAATTCCAGGGTGTTTACTCTAAGACCCATAGCAAATTTCAAAACACAAACTGTAACACAGTTTGTTGTTATTACTAACCCCAAAAGAACGTGATGATAGAAATGGGTAGGGTAAAAAAAACCCCAAAAGAATCAGCAGGAAAAGAACATAATAATATTCCTATTAGTACCTAAGGGTCAACAAAGATTAACACTGGATATAATATTTAACAAGACCATTCTTGTTTCCTTTCAGAGAACAAAAGTTTTATTGTCGTCAAGGATCTGTCCAGACAGCCACACTAAATCATCATGGTGTTCCTCGACAAAGGCCAGGCGCTGGTCCTCCTCGTCTTCTCGTGCCTCCTGCTGAGCGCAGCGAGTGCGGAGGAGGTGTACCACTCTCACTCTCACGAGGTGCACGCCGACAACAGCCACAGCCACAGCCACAAACACAGCCACAAGAACGAGCACCACCACTATAGATAGATAGATAGATAGATAGATAGATAGATAGATAGATAGATAGATAGATAGATAGATAGATAGATAGATAGATAGACAGACAGACAGACAGACAGACGGACAGACAGACAGACAGACAGACAGCCACACAGACAGACACACAGACACACACACAGGGAGAGAGACAGAGATGGAGAGACAGAGAGAGAGGTGAGGAGGGAGAAATGAACAGATAGAGAGAGACAAAGAGAGAGAGGGAGGGAGAAAAAGAGAGAGAGAACTAGGGAGAAAGAGATGGAGAGATAGAACATTTTAGAAAGAGAGGCATGGAAGTGAGAGAGGGATGAGAGAGAAAAGAGAGGAGATGAGTTAGGAGGAGGTGTGTCAGGAGGAGATGAGGTATGAGGAAGAGGTAACTATTTCCGAAGAATATCGTGAGCATTGGCTTGCCGCGGTCTCTCTGGGAATAGAATCTGATTGAGTATTTGGCCGCTTGATAAATGCTGTTTTGAGAAAATTGAAGTTTAAGTTTTTTAAAATCCTTGTTCAGTTTCTTTAAAAGACAAGGAGAGTTTTCTCTATAACCAAACAAATACACACACCAATGAAACCAAACTTCTCCTATAGGTAGGGGAATGCCCACTTTTGGTGTAGGTCAAGATTTCTGGA
The DNA here is from genome assembly GCF_000002075.1 of Aplysia californica. Classification (NCBI taxonomy): domain Eukaryota; kingdom Metazoa; phylum Mollusca; class Gastropoda; order Aplysiida; family Aplysiidae; genus Aplysia; species Aplysia californica. The sequence continues at coordinate 388,328 of NW_004797907.1, read as the reverse complement.
AACCCCCGAATTCTGTGTTAACCCGCTTGTCCTTAAAAGAGACCATATAACTTTCTTGTTCCAAATCGCAGATGAGTTGCCCCGAAATCATGCACGAACATAAGAAATGAGAAAGACCCGTTGGTGGTAGATATATAGCTGTATCATCTGGGTTTTTTTTGTTTTGTTTTGTTATATTTTACTTTGGTTTTTTTTATATTATTTGTGTGCAATTGTTTTTAGGAATAGATTGCGTGTAAGATTAAACAGAAGAATATTTTACAACATAACAAAATATGCCTTGTAAACAAAAATTTCTTTATTTTCTCACACATCTTTCACACTCAAACATAATATCTCAACTCATTATGGGACATTCTAATATGAACCGTAAGACCCCTAAAAAAAACCAATCATTCGTCCATACGAATAGTCTTTAAGTCTTTAAGTATTGTCTTAAGTCGTATAGTCTTAAAGAGGAATAATCCTGAGTCCAGACTGGTCGCTCGTGCTACGACGAGTGATGACGTAGCACTGTCCGTTATGACGTTATCCTGGAGGGGC